>NC_091715.1:20997121-21300151 GCF_041296265.1 Equus caballus | reverse complement strand
GGAATAGGTGCAATAGCTTTGAGCCCAGTGATGATCACTTTCTGGCAGGGAGGGAAAGCTCAGAGCATTCCTGAGGCACCAAAGGGTGGCCCTAACCTAGCAAGGAAGCCCTGCCCGACAAGGACACTCCACACAAGTGCCTGAATGCATCCCAGGCTAGGGAAAGCACGCATAATACTCTCACATCTTCTAGCAGATGGGGTGGGGCTAGAAACACTGCTCCTGCTCCTCCCTAGCAGTAACAGGGGGAATCTGCATCCTAAGAATACCACAAACGTCCCAACAAAAGATTAGTTCATCAAACACCACAAGAAATCACAGCAACAATTCAGACCAGAAAGAAAATGACAATTCTCCAGAAACCAACACTGAAGACACAGAAATATACA
Organism: Equus caballus; assembly: GCF_041296265.1. Lineage (NCBI taxonomy): Eukaryota > Metazoa > Chordata > Mammalia > Perissodactyla > Equidae > Equus > Equus caballus. The sequence continues at coordinate 21,299,762 of NC_091715.1, read as the reverse complement.
ACCTAAATGACAGAGAATTCAAAATAGTCACCATAATGAAACTCAACTACTTACAAGAAAACATGGAAAGATAATTCAAGGAGCTCAGCCAGAAAATGAATCTCTTCACCAAAGAGATTGAAACTATAAAAAAACTCAAGCAGAAATTCTGGATATGAAAAACACAATTAACGAAATAAATAATAATCTAGAATCATTAAGAAATACAATTGATCTTATAGAGGACAGAATTAGTCTTCTTGAGGATAAAAATGTAGAAATTCTACAGATGGAGGTGGAGACAGAGCTAAGATTTTTAAAAAGTGAAGAAATTCTTCAAGAAATATCTGACTCAATTAGGAAAAGCAACATGAGGATTATAGGCATCCCAGAGAGAGAAAAGAGCAGAGAGCTTGTTCAAAGAAATAATTGCTGAGAACTTCCCAAACATGGAGATGGTTTCAGATTTACAGATAAATGAAGTTAATCAAATGTCCAACTTTATCAATGCAAAAAGACCCTCTCCAAGGCATATAATAGTAAAAATGGCAAAAGTTTGGGACAAAGAAAGAATATCAGGAGCAGCAAGGCAGAAGAAAATAACCTACAAAGGAAACCCTATCAGGGTTTCAGCGGATTTTTCAGCAGAAACCCTACAGGCTAGGAGAGAATGGAATGATATATTCAAAATACTGAAAGACAAAAACTTTCAGCCAAGAATACTCTATGTAGCAAAACTTTCCTTCAGATACGATGGAGAAATAAAAGCTTTCCCAGATGAACAGAAGCTGAGGGAGTTCATTGCCACTAGACCTCCCCTACAAGAAATAATTAAAGATGCCCTCACACAGGCAACAAAAAGGCAAAGGTCTACAAAGCTCTGAGCAAGGAGATAAATAGACAGACGTGATCAGAAACCTGCAGCTCTCTACTAGAAGAGGGAGGCAAAGGCTCAATTACAACTTAAAAGAGAAATGGAAAGAAAACATCAAAAGTAATGATTAACACTTCAGCTTAGCCAAAAACTCACAAAATTAAAAACAGAACAATATGTAACAGCAATCACTCAGAAGAGGAGAGGAAAGGAAAGGAACCTGCTTAGGTTAATGGAGATAAAAGGCTATAAGAAAATGGACTATCTCACCTCCAATATCTTTTGTACAATCCTCACAGTAACCACTAAACAAAAAATCAGAGCAGAGCCCCAATTCACAAAAAGAGAGAGAACTGAGAAATCCCTCAGAAAATCAACAAAATGAAATGGCAGTCAGAAATACAAAGGAAGAGAAACAGTGGAAACATAGATCAAACAGAAAACAAGAGATAAAATGGCAGCATTAAGCCCTCATATAATAATAATCTCTCTAAATGTAAATGGACCGAACTCTCTAATCAAAAGACAGAGTAGCTCGATGGATTAAAAAACAAGACCCAACAATATGCTGTCTCCAGGAAACCACCTCAGCTACAAAGACAAACATAGGCTTAGAGTGAAGAGATGGAAGACAATACTCCAAGCTAATGGCTAACAAAAGAAAGCAGGTGTTGCATACTTTTATCAGAAAAAGCAGACTTCAAGTTAAAAAAAACAATGAGAGACAAAGACAGGCAGTATTTAATGATAAAAGGGACATTCCACCAAGAGGACATAACACTTATTAATATATGTACACCTAACACAGGGGCACAAAAGTACATAAAGCAATTGCTAACAGACCTAAAGGGAGAAATTAACAGCAGCACAATAAGAGTAGGGGACCTCAACATGCCACTTACTGCAATGGACAGATCATCCAGACAATAACTCAACAAGGAAATAGTAGATTTAAATGAAATACTTGACCAGATGGACTCAATAGATATAGAGAGAGCATTCCATCCAAAAACAGCAGAATATACATTCTTCTCAAGTGCCCATGGAACATTCTCAAAGATAGACCATATGTTGGGTAAGAAAGCAAACATGAATAAATTCAAGAAGATTGAAATCATCCCAACCATCTTTTCTGATCACAATACTATGAAGCTAGAAGTCAACCACATGAACAAAACTGAGAAAGTCAGAAATATGTGGAGACTAAACAACATGCTATTAAACAACCATTGGATCATTGAAGAAATCAAAGAGGAAATTAAAAAATACCTGGAGACAAATGAAAATGAAAATACAACATACTAACACTTATGGGATGCAGTAAAAGCAGTCATAAGAGGGAAATTCTTGGCAATACAGGCCCACCTCAACAAGCAAGAAAAATCTCAAATAAGTAATCTTTTTTTCTTAAAGATTGGCACCTGGGCTAACAACTGTTGCCAATCTTTTTTTTTTTTCTGCTTTATCTCCCCAAATCCCCCCGTACACAGTTGTATATCTTAGTTGCACGTCCTTCTAGTTGTGGGATGTGGGATGCTGCCTCAACGTGGCCTGACGAGCAGTGCCATGTCCGCGCCCACCCAGAATCCAAACCATGGGCCGCTGTAGTGGAGCACGTGAAATTAACCCCTCGGCCATGGAGCTGGCCCCTCAAATAAGTAATCTTAAAATGCACCTAACAGAGCTAGAAAAAGAAGAACAGACAAAGCCCAAGTCAGCAGAAGGAGGGAAATAATAAAAATCAGAGCAGACATAAATGAAATAGATACTTAAAGAAACAGTAACAGGATCAATAAAACTAAGAACTGGCTCTTTGAAAAGATAAACAAAATTGACAAACCCTTAGCCAGACTCACCAAGAAAAAAAGAGAGAAGCCTCAAATAAATAAACTTAGAAGTGAAAGAGGATAAATTACAACAGATACTGCAGAAATACAAAGGATTATAAGAGAATACTATGAAAAACTATATGCCAACAAATTTGATAACCTAGAAGAAACGGATGAATTCCTAGACTCATACAACCTCCCAAAACTGAATCAAGAAGAAACAGAGACTCTGAACAGACCAATCACGAGTATGGAGATTGAAACAGTAATCAAATACCTCCCAAAAAACAAAAGTTGAGAACCAGATGACTTCTCTGGAGATTCTACCAAACATTCAAAGAAGATTTAGTACCTATGCACCTTACTCCAGTCAGAATGGCTGTAATTACCAAGACCAAAAACAACAAATGTTGGAGAGGATGTGGAGAAAAGGGAATGCTCATACACTGTAGGTGGGAATGCAAACTGGTGCAGTCTCTATGGAAAACAGTATGGAGATCCCTCAAAAAACTAAAAATAGAAATACTGTATCACCCAGCTATCCCACTACTGGGTATCTACCCAAACAACTTGAAATCAACAATCCAAAGTAACATATGCAGCCCTATGTTCACTGCAGCGCTATTCACAATAGCCAAGACATGGAAACAATCCAAGTGCCCATTGACTGATGATTGGATAAAGAATATGTGGTGTATATATATACAATGGAATGCTACTCAGCCACAAAAAAAGACAAAATCATCCCATTTGCAAAAACAGGGATGGACCGGGAGGGTAGTATGCTAACAGAAATAAGCCAGACTGAGAAAGATGAACACCATATGATTTCACTTATATGCGGAATGTAAACAAACATACGGACAAAGAAAATAGTTCAGTGGTTACTAGAGAAAGAGGGGTGGAGGATTGGCACTGAGGGTGAAGGGGAGCACTTATGTGGTGACAGACAAGAAATAATGTACAACTGAAATTTCACAATGAAGTAATCTATTATGAATCTCAATTAAAAGATAAATAAAAATAAAAATAAAAGAACACATTTTCATGTAGCCATCTACTCAGGGAAGGAGGTGACAGCTCTTAAGAATGCTAATTCTTAATGAATTACTCCAATGAGTAACTTTGGAAGGTAATCTTAAAGACAGCCCCCAGTGAATCATGTCTCCTGGTACTCACAATCTTGTGTATTCCACTTCCACGATGAAACTGGGCTGGCTCTGTGACTCACTTAATGCAATGGAATGTAGTAAAGGGATGTTGGGCCAGTTCCAGCTGGTCTAGGCTTTAAGAAGTCCTGACGACTTTGTGCTCTTGTGTTCTTGGGAGTGCTGAGCTTCCATGTAAGGAATTTGACTGTGCTGCTGGGGAGATGCTGTGCAGAGACCACATGGGGAGACCACAGGAAGGAGAGGCCCTGAGACTACATAGAGAGAGACCAAATCATCTTAGTGTCTTGAGCTCAGCTCTTCAGCTGTCTCCATCAATGTGCCAGACATATGAATGAGGCATGTTGGATATTCCAGCCCAGTTGAACCTCCAGCTGTTTGCAGCCCAAGCTAGAATCATATGGAGCAGCCAGACCTCCTAATGGAGCCAATCAGCTCATAGATCATGAAAAAACAAAACAAAACAAAAACCTAACAACAATGACAATGATGACAACAAAACCACTATTCTTTTCAGCTACTAAGTTTTTGAGTGGTATTTATTTTTTGACATAGTGCTATACTCTTATTTTGTAGGGTCTCCAAACATCTCTTTAGAAGATCTTGCATCTTCATCTAAGTTTCCACTACCCTTTCCATACTGATCTATTCCCAAATTCTCTCTATTTTCCAGAAATTCCTAAAAAAGTTTCCCAGTGACATCCTTTCTATTTTTTCTGACCTACAAATGAATTTCATACATTTTCTCTAATGTCATCGGTACTTTGAGAAGAAAGAAAGGTCATAAATGTTCTCAGTTCACCATCACAAACTGGAGGCCAATAGGTATCATATAATCTCCAATTACATAGATGAGGAGACTGACAATTGGATGTTTAAATAGCTTAAAGTCACAATCAGTCACAACTGGGATTCAAATTATTCCTATATTATATTAAATATTGTAGCCAAAGGGAGTGAAAGTAGAAAGACACCATGTTTGAAAACCACATTGCATTGTGCACACTCTGCCCCCCGTGAAGATCACCCACCTCATCCCAGGAGTGTATCACGTCCACTCACTGTTCATTTGTCAAAACAAGCCACAGGGCTCTAAAATAACTTCAAGGGAAATTAGGAAAAGTTAAGAAACTCAAGAAATATGTATTGAGTACTAACTGACTTCTTGCACTGCTTGATAAAGTGGCCCACTTGAGTCATTTTGAAAAAGACTGCCTGCTGGATAAAGGATCTAGCAGAAAGAGGATAAAATTTCTTACCAAGAAACTTAGATGTGTCTTCAGTTTATCTGTTGATCTCTTAAATTGTAACCTAGCATTCAATGTTTAGGTGTTAGGATTGCTTCTAGACAAGTATAACCCTTTTTATTCCGCTTGGAAGTAGTCACATTCTTTCTTTATGTGCATAAATGAATGGGGCTGCAAAAGGTCACAAAATGGAAGATAGTCCAGGTTAAGGAGTAGTGTGTACCTCATGTCACTCTTACCCTAGATGATAACCTAGAAAGCCATGTGCTCAGGCAGCATAGTTTCAAGATAGAGGAGAGCTACCTGGCTACCTGATCCATAAAAGACTTTGCATAAATGAGAAATAAATTGTCATTCTGTTAAGTCACAGTATAACTTAGCATTAACCTCAATAATACAGGCATTCACTTGGCCATCAGCAAGATTCATACGGTCTTATTCCACCAAACTATGGGAATCAATTTGCCTTACAGTAGTTCCCATCACAGGTAGCATTACTCTGCCTCTTGCCTTTGCATTTTTTCAAATGTCTTCGTGGATTCTCCCAGATAATTGAGGAAATGTCGGGTTTATCCAAGATCTTGTTAGTGCTCTGCTCCAGCAGTGTTATATAGGGAGCCTACCAAATTCTGGAATTCAGTAAGAATTCAGAGTGAGTCTCTTGGGGACCCTAAGACTTGAATTGAGGAATGGAGGGAAATGTCATAGCACTCTCTACTCCTGTGAAATTCTTCTTGAAAGAATTAGGATATTCCTTAAAATAGCATTAAGGAATTTTGAGCTTTCTCTTATATACAGTAGACATGGATGATGATCATGGAACTAATTTGGCTACTCCTGCATTCATGTGTCTAGGGTATCCTTTTGGAATATTTGGAATATCTTATCTTCATTGCTGTCAGCTTCGGGGCTCAGTCAGAAGTCTAAAGAAAATTTTTGTCATTCTGTTACAAGTGCTTGAGTAGATAGTCAAATATAATCTATTTTCTTAGAATTTTTATCATATAACCTCACATTTAGAGCAGATTTAATATATTCTAAAGCATCCTGTTCACTTTTTTCTTCCTTATTTTCCTTCTAATTCCCTGCCCTTGTTTTTTCCCCAAACCCAAGCTGATATATGGATGGTAGTTAACTAGTTTGGGATATGTGGTTATGGGAACAAGTCCAGCTCTATTTCCCACATGTCAAACCCTGGTCATTACTCAGTGACTGCTAAGAAACCACTTTCAAGGTCTGTACAAAAAGAAAATCAGTTACAGACCTTGATTCTAATCTAAAGTCAATGAGAAAACAAGTTTTAGACATAAATAAAGGATAAGACTACATTTAAAGGAGGACAAAAAAGACTTAATAGGTAATAAGAGCAATGTTTTTTCCAAAGCAGTCCTACTCCCTACATTCTGAATGTTGGGTTATATTTTAAAAAGAAAAGATAATCATGTAACGTGATAGTGGTACTAATTATTGCTACAATGGCAATCATATTGCAATATATAAATGTTTCAAATTAACATGTACATTTTAAATTTACACAATGTTATATGTCAAATATATTTCAATAAAAAAGAATTTTACAGTTTAAGAGATTACTAAAAAGCCATCTAGGTTCTTTGATAATTAATTATTTTATCTCTTGATTGCAAAATATATTAGAAGACCAGCAATCTTTATGCCCATCAAAATGTTAAGAGAACTACATGTCAGTATGGTCACTGTGGCAGCCAGAATAATGGCCTCATAAAGATGTCAGTGCCCTAATCCTCAAAACCTGTGACTATGTTACTTTACATAATAAAAGGGATTTTGCAGATGTAATTAAGGTTGAGGACCTTGAGATGCAGAGATGATCCAGGGTAAGCCAAATTTAATGATGTGAATCCCAATAGGTGGAAAAGAAGGACAAAAGAGGAGGCCAAAGAGATGGCGGCATAAGAAAAACTCAATGTCCCATTGCTGGTCCTAAGATGTAGAAGAGTGCAAGGAGCAGAGAAAGGCCTCTAGAAGCCAAGGGCAGCCCTCAGCTGATAACCAGTAAGAAATGGTGACCTCCTCATGGAACTGAATTCTGCTAACATCTGAATGAGCAAGGAAACAGATTTTCCCTTGGAGCCTCCAGAAAGAAATGCAGCCCTGCCATTGCCTTCTTTGTAATCCACTGAGACCTGCATTGGACTTCTGGCCTAAAGAACTCTAAGATAATAAATTTGTGTTGTTTTAAGCCATTATGTTTGTGAATAAGATGTTATAGCAGCAATAGAAAACTAATACAGTGACTACCTAGTAATAATGGTTTCCCTAACATGGCAATGCAAAGTTTTCTTTAAACATTGCACCTGTCAATAGATAATCTCAATGCTGTATTTTACTCGTTGCTCCTAGCAGTGAATCTTGGCAGTTGATTAGATCTGTCTTCCATGCACAGTTATTAATCTCCATTGCTCAGTCACAGGTTCTCCATGGTGGAGGCACCATGGACAACTGCAATACTTAACTGTTATTCTTTTGGGTACGTTTTATGAGTAGTCTGATACTGTTGCTAGTGTATTATTTGGGCAGCCTATTAGATAGATAGATAGATAGATAGATAGATAGATAGATAGATAGATGATAGATAGGTAGATAGATAGATCTTAATTGCTAGATCTGCTGGTTACCAGTTGTGAACCTTTGGGTAATTAAACTCACCATTCTGAGCTCTAGTTTTCTCTTCTGTTAAAAAGAAATGTAACATTTATGTTCCCTCCATAAGGATTGTATAAGGATTCAGTAAAATGTCATATTGTGAATTGCTCATCACAATGCCTGCATTTGATAAATGTTATATCCTATCTCCTCTCACCCCCCCTTTCATTCATTTAACAAATGTTTGATGAGCATTTACTGCATGCTAAGTTTCTCCTAGGCACTTGGAATGCTTCAGAATACAAAAGACAACAATCCCTCTTCTCATGAAGCATATTCTAGTGTAAGCTCCACCACTTGCTCTATGGCATCCAATATGGGTTAACAGAAGTAATATGTTGATGCACTGCATGGTGCCATGCATTTGTGTATCTTTTCTTGTCAATCTTTTCTTTTCCTAAGAACTCTTTGCTGTTTCAAAACTATGTTTATTCTCTATAGAGTTCCCTCATGCATTGTATTGAGGAGTCCCTTGCTCTCTTCATTTAGGAATTTAAGGTAGAAACATCTAAAAGTAAAAAGAACAATCAAAGTAATAATCATGTATTCTTTTTTCTTTTTTTTGGCAAAGCTAAAGTTAGCCTGAGCTAACGTCTGTGCAAATCTTCCTCTATTTTGAATGTGGGATGCTGCCACAGCATGGCTTGATGAGCAGTGTGTAGGTCCGCACCCAGGTTCTGAACCTGAGAAGCCCGGGCCACTGAAGCAGAGCATGTGAACTTACCACTATGCCACTGGGCCAGCCCCGATAATCATGTATTCTGAGTGACCCACAACACAGCCATGGAGACACGGCGTTTAAACATGGGAAATATTTTAAAAAATAAGAAATTTATAAGTGATTTTGAAAAAAATCAAAGAAATAAAAATCAAACCAGGAAATCCTCTGCAAAACTTCAGAGAAATGTCTTAACTATAAAAATAATTCATGAATATTCTTAGGAGAACCAATTTTGTATAATGGGATATCCAAGACTATTGTTAGCTATACTTAATAACAATTTCAAAATGAAATTTTCAAGTTGAACAGATGGCTCAATTTCGCAGTGTTACTATTAGCTATGCAGTATAAATGTTTTGTTTGTTTGCTTATGTTTAAGTGCCAATTATACGTTTATTTACCTTATTCATTTTTAATGGATCATTTTTTTAGGCAAGATTTTTCTAAGAAGAGAAAGGGTAAGCTAATTTTAAGTTGTAAAATTAACATTTTGTCTAAAAATACACAGTGTATCTCTTTGACAAATGACGGTTTACATTGTTTCCCTTTTTTATTATTCAAACTCATCTTAGCACATTGAAAAAACATTTTCTGTTGAATAATTCTGATTTTTGCATTTATATCTAAAAATTTCCCTTGGGACAATTGAAAAATCTTATTCTTAGAATTTCTGGAGACTCTGGCAAAACTGATAGGTGTCTTCCATATGTTTAGTCTCTTCTCTATGTAAAGCCATTTCTATACAATTGAGCAAACATCAAACTAAACACAAGTTAATTTTAGAGGAGAGGTCAACATTTATAATCGAGAATAAATCCATACAAATTTGAATCAATGCTGACTTCTAAAAGCTACCCAAATTCCTTGCAGTGGCAAGTGGTTTATGAGGTAAAATTTAGTCTAATTTGGGCTGCCACCAGGAAAAGACAGAGTTCTCCTTTTCAGCTGCAAAGAAAAGAAATGAGTTTGGCCAAGCAGAAAGCTCTTAGACAGGGAGATAGGAACTGGGAGGAGGGCGGTCTGGTAAAAGACTGACTGAGAGATTTGTTTGGGGTATGTGAATGTTTTTTTCAGAAGTGGGAGCACTTTACAAAAGAATATAAAGTGAACTGTTCAGTGAAGCAGCAAAAAACCATAGCTACAGTAAAGGACTTCTACAGAATACCTTTTGGCCACTTAGCCAAGATTCCCTTCAGAACTTGGCCCAGGTAAGCTGTCCTCCACTAACACAGGTAGTCATTCTACCTCTTTCTCCTAGCATCATCAGAACAGATCTCTTCCTATAGAGTCTCTTTCAGCTTCAGCAATGAATCATGCTCTTTATGTATCCTCTCTCTGGGCCCCTTCTCTCCTCTTCTTTGTCTAATACTCACTCATCCTTCAGATCTCAACATCAATGTCTCTTCTTCCAGAAAGACTTTGCCCACTCCTCCAGTCTACATAAGGCACTTTTCCTCTGCCATGTTCCTTTAATATCTGTGTCCCTAGTCATAGTACACATCACACAAGAATGTTTGGTTTAATTGTATGTGCTGTTTTGTGGACTCTAAGGTCCCTGGGAAGGTTTCTACCATTATCGCCAGTGAATCCCAAGCACTTAGCTTGTAGTACTGTGAATGCTGTCTTTATGAAATGACTGAACTGAACCCTGGAAGCAGATTAGACTATTTGGATCAATGTGTGGCCACAGTCAGTGCTTCCCCCAGGTCCCCTCAGATCTCCTTTATCATTTCTTTGTATTTACATTTTCATAGCTTGTTCCATCATCTCAAATGCTTTTACATTCCACCATTACTATATAGAGTATGTGTCAATGAGAATAATAAGGAATCTGTGACTGGGTCAAACTGAAACATGCCATCATCAGCACCTTGTAAATTGTTTTATAGCTACCTAAAAGTCAGAATTATACCAGAGAGGGGCTTAAAAAATAATGCTACTCAACTGTATGAATTGAAAATATAAATCTTAACATATGGAGATTTTGGAATTGAGATTTAGTATATAAAAATCCCTGAAGCTTTTCATAATTTCACTCATCAAAAAGTGTCTTTGAGCATCAAGTTGGCATAATAAATGTGTAAATCAAAAACACAAATAATAATATAAAATTAAGTATCTCTTAACAACTATAGCCTTAACCTTAAATTTTATTTCCAGATGAATAGAAGTTCACAGAATCTTTTTCTTTTTTCTTTTCTAATCAAAATAACTCCTCCTCCTGATTCTAAAGCAATGAAATGAAATGGCTAAAATCACATTATTTTATGATAACAATTTTACAGCTGCTAAGAGGGAGACATTTTTAAACCTCCCATATCTATTATAAACGACACTGAAATTATCATCCTTAGATCGAAGAAGAGTGTGAAGCATTTGTCACAATATAGTCTCTCCACCCCACCATCCTGAGAAGAATGCTATGACTAAAATTAGCGAGTGCATGCAGCATTACTTAATTTCAGTCTTTTGCAGAAGGAGGAGAGAATTGGGCCTGAGGAGATAAATAGAGATCAGAACAAAGAGAAGCTAGTCAGTTTGTGTGAGTAGCTCAACACCCTGGGTGGTAAGCCCACAGTCATCCAAGAAACAGATGCTAGGCTTAAAACTCATTTCAGGGCTGTCAGTGAATTGCATTAAACCTTATATCTTGTTTTTCTTGTGAAGAAAAAAGAAAAGCATGTTTCATTTATCAAACACAAACATGCTTTTCTCAGAGATTTGAGTCTGATGTTCTACTTTAATTTCACATTCCCTAATATGTTCAAGTAGCCCGTAAAAATAGTGTCAATCCGATTTTACAGTAACAAGTTAATTTACATTTCACATGAAGAGTCTCAGCAGTATAGTCAACATGGCTTATCACAAAATGTTTGACTTTTATCTAACATAATAGAGCATGAGTCACACATTTAAAGCTTCAATATATTTCTCCTGTTTTAAAGACTAATCTTGGATTCGAGGAGAATAGACAGGTAGCAGGCTGAGCAAATTAAATTAGTGGCAAAACTGCAAGGAAATATTTAATTGTCTATAAAAAGAATATCTTGGGATGCTTTTGTATTGCACGGCTACCTCTCACATTTATTATGCAGCTTTGAAAAAATAGGCCAATACACTGATTGGGCACTACAGTTGTTAAGAGAACAAAAGTTACTATCAAGTATTTCTAAGGGAAACATTGCTGTTCTTTGGAGACATATTTTTTACAGAACTGGAAATTCTTAGTCATGCTAAGAAAATGTAACAACCTAGCTGTATTTTTACGATTAAGCACATATTTATATACTTAAATACAGATAGGTATTGTGAGTGAAAATACAGCTATATGAATACAGATATTGTAGTGCAAAGAATTAGGATTTGTATTGTCATGTGTATTATAAGCCTAAATTTATAGACCAATCATGTTCTTTGTCACCATTTGATATTCCCCCTTTTTCTCTCCTAGGCAGAGATAGTGAATGTTGCATATGGTGATTTATTTTCAAGTGCCTTGTGCCTTCATTTGAATGACTTGTAAACTCCTGAACATGTCTTTTTCACTAACGACTTTTTAACTCAGAGTCTTACTAAATGTTGGTAGGGTATTTTGTAATCATTAGACATTATGCAGGAGGAAAATAATTTTCCCTCTACCCTTCTAGATTCCTGGCTGAGACTCCCCACCCCCCAACATAAAAGACAAATTATTGGGGGGGAAAAAACAGAAGTTTAATAACGTGTGTACCTCCTGTATATGTGGGAGATAATATATGTGGGATATAACCAGGGAAACTGAGTAACTCCCCCAAATGGCCCAAGTCACCACCTTTAATACCATCCCCAGCTAAAGACAAAAGAAGATGTGGGGAGGAGGAGGCCCGTTATGGGAGGTGATGAGGAAAAGCACAGTAAACAAGCGTAAGGTTGTTATGCAGATTTAAGTCCTGCCTTCTCCATTGATAAGGTTCTAGAGATTTAGTCATCTCCCTCTTCCCCGAGGAAGAGAGAGGGAGACACCCTTACAATGATTTCCCATGTAAATGTAAATGTCTCTTACAAAAGTGTAGCTTCTACTTGGTTTTCAGAGCTTCACCTGTGTCTGCTATTTCTTAAAAATAATCATCCTAGGGGCTGGCCTAGAGGCATAGTGGTTAAGTCAGCACATTCCACTACAACGACCAGGGGTTCTCCAGTTAGGATCCTGGGTACCAACCTACACACCACTCATCAAACCATGCTGTGGTGGCATCCCATATATAAGAACTAGAATGACCTACAACTATGATATACAACTATGTACTGGGGCTTTGGGGAGAACAAAAAAGGGGGAAGATTGACAACAAATGTTAGCTCAGGGCCAATCTTCCTCACCAAAAAAAGCATACCTTAAGAAAGATCATCCTAAAATAGTCCTTATGCCAAAGAGGTATATTTTAAGATGGTATATTCTGCTCCATTTCAATATCAAATAATGATTTCTTTCTATTTAAAAAATGTGTTTATGGATGAAATGAGTTCAAAATAGATCATTCAATCTGTTTACAGTATTTAATTTTTTTTTGAGGAAGATTAACCCTGAGCTAACTACTGCCAATCTTCCTCTTTTTTTTTTTTTTTTTTTTTTTTTGCTGAGGAAGACTGGCCCTGAGCTAACATCCGTGCCCATCTTCCTCTACTTTATATGTAGGATGCCTACCACAGCATGGCTTTTGCCAAGTGGTGCCATGTCCACACCCGGGATCTGAACCAGTGAACCCTGGGCTGCTGAGAAGTGGAACATGCACACTTAACTGCTGCGCCACTGGGCCGGCCCCTACAGTATTTAATTTGTTAACAAAAGATATGGTTAACAAAAGAAAAATAATGTTAAGGAAATAAAAATATAAAGAAGCCACAATAAGACAGAATTCCAATGTTAGGATTCTCCAGTCTGACTTTAATGAAAATAATTACCTGTGTATAAATATATGTATTAGATCAAATTTAACAGATTATTTATGAAGAATTGTGAGAAGAAATTTTTTAAAATTATTTTTGTTTTCTCAAACTCCTCCTGAACTCTGAGTGAGAAAAGAGGAGGGTTCCCCACTCTTTTTCAGAGGGAAATTTCCTCCTTTTTTTCTTTTATAATATTGTCAAAGAGAAGTCATGTTTTCAAATTTTTTAACAAAGAGAATATGATGAGAATTATCAAAAGAATTTAGATTTAGCCAGGCAGTCTTAAGAGACTATATTTATCATTTTATATGTAAAAGGCATGGATAATTATGGCAAATATTCATATAAAATAGAGAATACAAATCAAACATTTGCATAGGTTATCAAAATAGACTTGAAATATGATGTGCTGAGAACATGTGGCAGCATTCTTCAAAGGCAAGGTGATTTTGGCAACTGACGTAGTTAAATGAACAATTAGAGCATCACCAAATTAAACTAAAACTATCAGACAATTAATCCAACCAGTCTACATATCAGCCTCTTTGTTTATCTCTATTTTAATGGAGTATTCCAGCTTAAATATCCTGAATAGGTGTCCTCAACTCATCCTACTCTGGGTTTTCAATAATACCCAACAAGTCTTTCAAGCCAAATAGTAAAGGTGCAAAGGAGTTTGATGACACTTTTTGGCAGCATTTGACTTTTAGCCACGGTGTGCATGTGTGTATGTTTGAGCGAGACAGAGAGTCTGTACGTATGTGTGGTCATTACTATTTGGTGTTTTGCTTTAATATTGGGCTAATTGTCCTTCCTTTTGGAGGACACATATATGACATACTTTCCAAAGGTATTTATGTATTTATAGATTTAAAATCCCTACTTAATGTTTCCTGGATTCAATTTTTACAATACACTGATATTTTAATTAACCAAACAAATTTTCCATTATTTTAGAACATTGTGAGAAGTATAATAAAGTTGTTGTTAGGAAATGTATGTGTGTGTGCTTGTGTATCCAGCTCATGGCAATTAAGAAGAGTAAGTACTAGGACCGGCCCAGTGGTGTAGTGGTTAGGCTTGCACACTCTGCTTCAGCAGCCTCAGGTTCGCAGGTTCGGATCCTGGGTATGGACCTAGGGCCGCTGGTCAAGCTATGCTGTGGCAGCATCTCACATAAATAAACAGAGGAAGATTGGCACAGATGTTAGCTCAAGGCCAATTTTCCTAAGGAAAAAAATGAAGGGCAAGTACTATATATCGTCATAAGCCAACAATCAGAGGCAGGTGGAAAACAAAAGCAAACAAACAAAAGGACCCCTAATGGTGCACAGTGATGGGCAGTGAGACAGTTTTTCTCTAATAGAAGTTTCATTTCTTATAAACAAGACAAAATGCATCTGGAAAATAAATAAGGCAAATCAAGCAATTCAGAATTTAAGCAAAGAAAATTTTATCTTATCAGATAATAACTTAGTGCCTATGTGAATGGCAATAAATTAATACCTAGTACTAGTGAAGAGGGAAAAATGGATGTAATGTTTTCCATCTGTGTGTTATTTGTAGCTTTAGATAATTTTAAAAATGCCTTATGGAGAGTTTAAACAATTTTTTAGAAAGGTTATGTAATGATAAATAAAAGTTTGAAAAAAGAATTTAATAATATTGTGGTAGATATATATTAAAATATGATATTAAATACCTATTAATGATTTATTGTTTCAAATCCGAAAATTTTATTCCTATCTTCAAAACTGGGATGCAGAAAAATGTAGAGCTCACTAAAAACTTTCAAATTCAAGATAAAGGTTTTTCTTTAAACTTTGAATAATGGATACAGTGAAGATTCCTCTTGATCACTTGTGTATGATTCACTTGTGCCAGATGTTGCCCAAACTCCTGGGCTCTACCAGGAAGGACTGAGAACCTAGAATATGAATTACCTGATGAAGATTAAAATGGAACCCCTCATGTCCAATTGATACATCTCCTCAGAACAGGACATCCTGGGGAAACTCTTAGTGAAACCAAAAGTTGCAGTCTTACCACATCTCTACGGACTTGGCAAACCATGCTGAGAATATGGCAATGATTTTCTAACCGTGAAAGAACTCAATATGACAGTAATGAATAGAATCCTCTTAACAAGCAATTTCTTCTTAGAAGAGTGATTCCCAGTTTCAAATCTGTAACTCGAGGAAATTCTGTAAAGAGTAATGAGAGTCCGTGGGATTTGCCCCCTGCCAATATTTCAAAAAGTCTAACTGTAGTCTTTGAATAAGTTTTCTAAAGACAATAGTGAAAATCATTTTCAAAGCATGAGGTCTAAGTGGGAAAAAAAATTATTAGGAGGGTTCTAGTTGATGAACTGGAAGTCATTGTTCTAGCATAGAATTTCCCAAGGTTTTTTTTTTTTTTTTTGAGGAAGATTAGCCCTGAGCTAACTACTGCCAATTCTCCTCCTTTTTCTAAGAAAGACTGGCCCTGAGTTAACATCCATGCCCATCTTCCTCTACTTTATACATGGGACGCCTACCACAGCATGGCTTTTGCCAAGTGGCGCCCTGTCCGCACCAGGGATCCAAACCAGCAAACCTCGGGCTGCCGAGAAATGGAACGTGCGAACTTAACCGCTGCGCCACCAGACCGGCCCCCCAATGTATATTACTCAGAAAATTCTTTTTTTTTTCTTTAAAGATTGGTACCTGAGCTAATAACTGTTGCCAATCTTCTTTTTTTTTTTTCTGCTTTTTCTCCTCAAATCCCCCCAATAAACGTTGTGGGTCCTTCTAGTTGTGGGTCTTTCTAGTTGTGGCATGTGGGATGCTGCCTCAGCATGGCCTGACTAGTGGTGCCATGTCCACACTCAGGATCTGAACCAGGAAAACCCTGGGCTGCCGAAGCAGAGCATGCAAACTTAACCACTTGGCCACAGGGCCGGCCCCAGAAAATTATTTCTGTAGGTTAATAAGCATTACTAGAAACAAACAAAAGTAATTCAATGGTCAAAAATCTTTAGGAAATGCTGTGTTTAAAATATGTAATTTGTCTTTCTATGAATTCCAAAAGGGGAATAGGGGAAAATTTCCCAAACTCATTTTTTGGCCGTAAGATTTTTGTTTCTTTCTGTTGGAGAATTTGGCAGAACTAAAGTTCCACAGAACTCAACCTGAGTAATGCTTACTGAGATGATAGAGCCAACAAAACTGGAATGGATAACTGAAGACAAAACCACCCAGATGCCCTTAGATTCTGTTAGACCATTTTCACTTTGGTGGAATAGTCTGGATGCCATAAGGATTTTCTCTGGAGGTCTCTTCTGACCCAGTGACTGAGAATCCTCTGTCTTGAGACTCGTCTCTTTGAAGTTTGCTTTCTGACTACTTCTACAAAGTGTTTGCCCAGGGTTACACTTTGTCTGACTTTTCACAACACAGGTCTGGGAAAGTAAGAGCCTGGATTTTTTTCTAAACTTCCAGAGAGGTTATGTCATGATTCAACTAAACCGCAGCAGTACTGTGTGCCAGACACTCCAGCAAGGAAAACATAATCCAGGCTGGCTACGGAATTAGAGATGCTTGGAGCATGTGGGATGAATGAGTTAAACCAAGAAGGTGATCTGGGCAGATACTCATGTGTTATTTCTACTAAGCTTGGCATATTGGAAAGCCACAGTATTTGCAAGCGAAAAGATAAGAGGTCTGAATCTCACCTTAGGCCATTGTTAGCTTTGTGAATTTGGGAAATATATATAACTTTTCTAAGCCTCAACTTACTCATTTATTACAAGAAGGCAACACTGCCAACTTTGAATACACAGAAGATTAAATAGCGTAATTTCACATAGAAGATTCTGGTATGTATTAAGTATTAAATAAATGGTATTATTACTAATGAAATAGGATGCAAAATTTTTCTTTTAAATCCTCTTGCCCCACCACAGTCCTTTGAACCTATTTCTACCCATCCCTTCCTCTACTTCTGCACTTCCCCAACTACTAGACTTACACAGTGATTGTTCACACTGAAATTTTATGTAAATGTTGTAAGTAAAAAATGAGATCATTTAGTGCCACTTAAATATATATTTATATATTGAAAAATTGATAATATTCAGTGCCCCTTGCTGTTTGAAGTTATTTATTTGCTATGAAATATTTTAATGATCTCCCTCCATTATTGGCCAAACTTTAAGTCATATGCAATTTTACTAACAGCTCTACCAAGAAATAACGCTACTCATGTGTATTTTCTTATAACTTGGCTCTTGTTCTGTGCATGAGCAGCGTAGTTTTGTTTGTTGTTTTTTGCGTTTTCCCAAGTGGGTTGTGCAATCTTACATTATGGAACCTTTATCCAAAGTGGTTTGAATACCTTCTCAGGTACTTTCCTACTACTATTTAATACTTACTTGCATCATGGTTCTCAAACTCTTCTGGGATTCTCTTTGCTTATCTCCCTCCCCAGATCTAAGTACTTGAAAAGGAGGAACTATGTCCTACCCAATACTGTCTCCTCAAGGCCTATCATAACATCAAGACCATCAGAAATACTTAGGAAATATTTGTTCCATGAACGAATGTCATTGCAGAATCTTAATTGTGAGAGTGGTTCATGTTCCATTTCCAAACAGAAATCACATGTTCAGTAATATCCCTGGGGATGGGGTATATAATTTCCAGGAGAACAATTCTAGTAATTTTGAACTTATTATAGAGCTCATCTCATTTCTTTAAAGTTAAGATTATTAAGAAAATCTTTTGGTTCTGCCGATCCAAAGTCTAACTGATTGGTATCCGAAAATATCACTCTTTTTTCTGTCTTCTGTTAAAGTAAAAAGTAAATATAGTTTTATATCCATTTGGCATTTTGCCATATCTGCACAGAGTAATTAATTCCTGACATTTTATCTTGTTGTCCATGAAACCTCATCAGATATTTTACTGGTCTTTGTATGCTATGTTATAAGGTGCTGAGCCAACTTTTCTGTGACTTGAACTCTAGCCCTTTTATTCGGAAAAGACCCAGATAGTGAAAACTGCAGAAATTAAAGAATCTGCTTCTACCCAGAATCTGGTCTAATGTCCTGTGTCTGTTTTCATAGGCAAAAAATGAAGAATGAGAAGATGCAGCCTTGTTGTCATTTAGCAGAGAACAGAGAAAGCTTGTCTCTGGAGCTGTTGAACTGCAGAGCAAGTGCAGAGAGTGCCAGGTAAGAAAACCGAGAATAATAAACAAAATCTGGCTAAAAAATAATGCATAGGAAACAGTTACAGGTCTCAGAAAAAGCTATTTAATTTGCTACATTTGAAGGCCTATAAGCTATCTTCTCTCTTGAGAATTTATTCTTCTTATAATATAATGTTTGTAAGATCTCATCTCCCAGAATTTCCCAATGGAAAAATACGCGTGTGATAAACTGCCTTTTGGCCTCAGTCTGTGTTAGTATAATCCAGTCTGTCTCATTGCACATCAAGCTTATATCCCATTTGTATTATCCCTCCTCAGCTTGGCTGAATTCCCTGTTAATGATCAAACTGGGAAACTATGTATATATACATGAAATTTCTGTTACAGTACACTTGGATGAGATATCATCTTATATATATATTAAAAATCCAAATCCTAGGCTAATGTATTTCTACCATTTTTACTAATATCAATGAAATATGGACATTTCTTCCATAAGTGAGAAATAAAAAAATTAAACTGGTAAGGCTTACAAATAGGCCCCTAAACATAAATGGAATGTATAGCACTCAATAAATGTGTAATAACCATGAGCAAGCAGTTACAGTATAACACAATAGATAGGGCTTACAGTACTATTATACTGACTTGAGAAACTACTTCTTTATAGATTCTACTTTGGTTTTTAGATAATTTTATTTTGACAAATTTTATCTTTGTATAAAATTCATGAAAACAATTTAGAAAGACTGTTTGTTGAGTTAATCTATTCAGTGAGTCATACTGTATTCATTTTATTTCCCTGGCAAGTATTTTCATTGATCCTTTAAATCTATAAACACATTAACATTAACATTGTGTGTGTTGGGTTTTTTTTACTGGACAAAACAATTCCATAGCTAATGATGTTTATATTTTAAACTACAACAGGTTTTCACATTAAAAAGGCTAATGTTTCAGCAGATGATAAAGAAAACATATGAAAAGGAAACATGTACTCTTCTTTGACCCTCAAAAATGTGTTCACATATTTTGGAAGCAGAAGTTGAAGTTACTCATTTTACTTCTTAGTGAGTTAGACCCTGGATGGCCAATGGAAATTAAAATGCTTTAAACTAAAATGCTCTTTAAGGCACTAAATGAGCAAACTAGAATTATTTCTTATATCTTAGGAATTAAATAGTGGAAGGAGTTTTCTGATCACAAAATAGTGGTTGGCTTAAACACTAAACATATGCCAAAAGTTTACTCATATATAGGACATAATTAAGGCAGTTGCTTATGTAGTGAAGAAATGAGATAAGGAAAATAGTCCATGCAGCTCCAGGGGGATCATGCTTTTGGCATACATCTCTTTTTATATCCAGTGACACATTACTGGTAAACGTTCCTTACTTAGTTCAACCTGACTTCCTACCAATAAGCAACATGTAATTGGGATGTTCATAGATTGATACTGGATGAGCTTAATAAAGGGTTCCACTTCTGCACATCTCTGGAATTAAAATAAAAGGCACCAAACCTACAATTAACAGCTGGAGATAACATATAATTTTCCAGAGCCCAATAGCAGTTTTTATGTTACTACATTGTGCTTCATATATTGGCCTATTTGCTGTGGATTCTGCCCTGGAAAAGCTAAGAGTTTGCATGTGCTGAATTGGGATGCCATTTTCTGTGACCTCTGAGTGTTAGCAATAAAAGCTTTACTGTCGGGGAAACATAGGCACCATGTTGCCTTTTTACTGTTAGAGATGTAGTCATTTGCTTCTCACAACAGAAATGCCTGTGGATTGCACCACAGCCGAGACACAGTTTGTCAAACATCCTTAATCAGCAAACACATCAGAGGGTACAGTTATACTTGGAGCATCCATCCCATCACTGTGAATCACGTGTTATTTAGTAAAACACTCTGCCAAAGACATCGCTGAAATAATTTGATGTGGTAAAAAGAACAATGCTACATAATTCAAGGAATGGAGCAGCAAAACTTTTAGATTTTTCTTGGCAGCCTACTGTATGTAGTAAGTAATTTGTATGAGCATTTTTCTTTAAAAATAAGCAAGTGTCAAGTAATTGAGATGATTTCATTGAATTGCATATGCTCAAATTTAATTGTGCAAAACAGAGAAACTTAGAGCCAAAAGCCTAAATCATAATGTCATAAGACTATTAAAATGCTATCTCTACTATATGGAAATAGCTCAAATAAAAATGCACATATGCAGAAACATATGCATATATATAATGTCTAAGCAGAATTTTCAATACATTTTTAAAATTTACACAAAAATCATAGAAAAAAGCATTCATCATTTCATACTAAAAAGTGTTTTTAGTGAAAGTAAAGAAAATAAAAATAATTTTGAAAAAGTTTGTTAGTAAAAAAAGTCAGGTGTGTACTAAGGTTATGTAGGGAATCAGAATTTACCACCCCAAAATGTGTCTCTTTGGCTTGATTATTTTTAAGAACAAAAGACGGTGAAAGAAACTTTGACCTTCACTCTAACTGCCTAAAAGAATTTAAGAAAGAAAGCCTGTCCCAGGAAGGAGATATCACCATAGATAACTCTGGCTATGACAGACTGGGAGGAACCTTGCTAAGCCCATTTTTACCAAAGTTCTCTCTCTCTGGTCACAGTGTCTATAGATGGTCCAGCAAACAGTTGTTTATCAAACATTTGCTTTTCTATCTCCATGTAAATTGCCCTCCTAACCTTTGAAGTCTCACGTCACTACCCCCAGTGTCCTTCTTTGTATTTAGCTGAAGATGGTATTTAAGGTGGTGGCTTCAGCCATTTTGGCGAGTTACTCAGTTTTCCCGAGTTTCTCCCATGTATATATGTTATTAAACTTTGATTTTCTCCTGTCATTCTATCTCATGTTGACTTAATTCTTAGACCAGCCAGAAGGCCCTAGAGGGTAGAGGAATAGTTCTTCTTCCCTTACAGTTACAAGCCTAGTAGGTTAAAAATTTAGTCAAAATTTTTTTTCTATATATAAGGATTTATTTAAATTTCTTTTCTTTCTAAGTTTCTGCTGAGTCTGGGTTTCTGGGTTTTGTGCTTCATTTTATACTTACTTCTCCTTTTGTTCCAAATGCTGTATGTGGTGGCTTGCAACAAGAAAGATGATACATAAAAATATAAATACAAATAAATATTTATATATATATTAATGAAACATGGGAAGGAATTATTTATGTGGAGAAATACTATGAAAACAGCAGATATAAATGTACTCCAGAAAAATGCACATCATAATGCCCTTGCAATATTCAAGTTGAACTGCAAATTTGATTCTGAAATTACTACAGATTAAAACAAAAAAACGAAATGTGCTATGTTAAAGATTTACATTGTGTATTTTCTAAATCTCATACCACAAATATATAGCAAGGAAGTATAAAAATAATCTGAGAAGAGAAATCCCAAATATAGCAGATAAAATAATGTATTTAGATGTAGTAAGCTCATTGTGCCAAACAGACTGAATAAAATGTGAAGGTTTCTTTTTTCCTTTAATGAAAACAATTAACTTGTTTGTATACAGTCCGTAGACTGATGTACATGTGTGGAAGAGTTGAAGCTGGAAATATAGACATGAATATGTTACCTTACATATAGCAAAACGTTTGACTTTTTGTGATTGCAAACTAAATAATCCTTATTTACTCTTAAAACAAGCCTGTATAACTTTTGGGGACGGGAGGACTTGGAGGTATTCTGGGGCTGGGAAGTATATTTTGGATTGATGGTGAAATGTATTCAATTTTTATAACTGATTATACGCTTTCCACTTTTTCTCTTGAATGAATTGAATCAATAAATGTTTATTTTCTAAAATATTTTCCATTTTTTCTAAGTTTACCTATCTACAGGCATATTATTCATTACATTCTCTTACACATTTTTAAATATCTATTATATATATAGTTACGTCTCTTTTACATTTTCTTCTCTTTTTGATGTTCTTTATTTTTTGTTTTCTTCTCTCTTTTACATTGTTATGGTTTTTCTCTCTTTTTAACATAATCAGTCTTTCCGGAGGAGCATATATATTTATTCTTTTTAAAGATTTGTATTTTTTCTTCGCTGAGTCACACAACAGATTCTTTATTTTCTCTGTTATTGATATTTTTATCTTTATTATTTCACTCTCTTTTTCTTTGAGTAACTTCTTGGCTTTTGATTTTCTTCTTGAACTGATCTATTAGATGACTGATTTTCAATCTTCCTTCTTTTATAATTTAAGGTATATGAAAAATATGTATGACATCTTACTTTATAAAAGATATGATATATAGACATTTAAAAAATAAATGTGTGTATATATATATGTAAATGCATATAGTGATAGTGAAAAGATTAAAGAGAGGCAGAGAACGGCAGAAAAAAGTGGGAGAAAAATCTATAAAAATATTCACTGAAATATTAATAGCAGATGTCTGTTGAAATTTCATGTATGTTTACCACTTTTATCTTGTTTACACTTTTCTATGCTCTTTATTGTGAAAAATGAGAGACTCATTTTTTTACCCAAGAATAATGGTTACTTGTATATATGGAATTAAATCAATTAAAATAATTATTAAGAAACTGAAGATGCAAGATATCAAATTTAGCTCATTTACTTAAATTATTCTTAAAAGAC
Source organism: Equus caballus (assembly GCF_041296265.1). Lineage (NCBI taxonomy): Eukaryota > Metazoa > Chordata > Mammalia > Perissodactyla > Equidae > Equus > Equus caballus. The sequence continues at coordinate 21,276,489 of NC_091715.1, read as the reverse complement.
CACGTAAAATTATATTAAACGAATCAGAAGAAAGGGTACAATCTATAACAATGTTTTAAAAATGAAAGATTCCAATAGAGGATGAAAAAACTCAAAAAATTTCTAAAATATGGAAGACCAGAGAGGCAGCAGCTTAGAACATGTGCAGAAATCTCAGTCATTCAAATGGGAGTTGCTGTAGAGAAGAAAGATGGTCCATCTAGCAAAATCCTGGAGATCATTTGTTCTTGGAGGCCACATATGTGCTGGAAGGTTATAGTGAGAATGGGGATTTTAACAGAGACAAAAGTCATTCTTCACTATGGAAGTGGTTAATTTATCCCTAAATATCATCTTATCTCAATTTATCACAAAGTCATCTGAATTTTAGAGTAGCTACATGTGTAGCTCCTCTAAAAACCTTAAAGGAAACGTTGAAATTGAAAGAAGGTGCTCAAGAGAACCAATGCAGCACCTCAGAGTAATACCCTTTCTCAATATGGTGTTTAGGAGCCCTCAGTCATAGTGATGAGGATCAAATTGCTCATTCTAAAGCAAAGTATTCTCATGCTCTAGACCCATACAAAGCTCATTAACAGTCTCATTCTAAATATAGATAGATCCCTAGGACCGTTAGACACTGAGGGAGAATGGCAATAAAAGAGAGAATAACCAACAGAAACTAACACAAAAATGGAAAAGGGGGGAAAAAGATGATTAAAGGAACAGGACACAATTTAAACAACAACAAAAAGGAGATGAATTGAACTGTATTTTCTGAAATATTTAAAAAATCAATGAATTACACAAAAACCTGAAACAATTAAAAAGAAGTAATAAAAGATCATAAATAAGACCAAATTTAAAAGCAAAATGGCTCCAAAAGTAAAAATCAGTAGTAGGTGATGAGAATCAAGAGAACATACCAAAACAGAAACTAGAAAAGAAGAAAGCAAAAAGAAAGGGCAGGGGAAGAGGGAAAAGACAGAGATCAATCCAATGGGACAAACAGCAAATTCATAGTAGTTCCAGAAAGATTAAATATGACAAACAAGTAAAAGAGGTTATTAAAAAATTATATAAGAAAATTCCTGTGACATGAAGTGATGAAGGAATATTCAAATTGAAAATGTGGAATGTTTAAGATCTGGTCTAGCAATTTTCAAGTACATAATACCGTATTGTCAACTATAATCACTATGCTGTACATTAAATCTGCAGAACTTATTCATCTTCTAGCTACAAGTTTGTACCCTTTGACCAACAGCTCCCCAATTCTGCCATCTCCCAGCCCCAGTAAACATCATTCTACTATTTCTATGAGTTCAGCAAAAAACAAAAACAAAAACCAGAAAAATTACCTAGAATAGTGAGAGAAAAAAGGCATACAAAAAGATTCTACAAATAGATCTTAGAAAGTCAGCATAAGTGATGACAAAAACAAACAAACATTCCACAATAAAAGAATGCAAAAAACAATCTCTAATGAATTTTGTCTTAGTTATTTTTTTCACTTTGAGGTGTAATTTATGTATAGTAAAATTCTCCCTTTTTTCAGTGCACAGTTCCATGAAATTTGACAATCTTAAACAATAAAGTAACTATCGCCAAAATTAAGACATAAATGTATGCCTATCACCTCAAAAAGTACCTTTATGCCACTTTGTAGTCAATTACTTCCCTCCACTCTTGTCCCTGGCAACTACTGATCTTATTTCTGTCTCTATAGGTGTATCTTCTCCAGAATGTCATATAAACTGAATTGCACTGTTTGTAGGCTTTTGGGTCTGGCCTCTTTCACTTATTATAATGCTTTTGAGATTTGTCCGTGTTTTTTCATGTATCAATGGATTGTTCTTTCTTGTTGCTGAGTAGTCTTCCATGGTATGTATGTATCAGAATTTGTTTAACCATTCACCCACTGATGAACATTTGGGTTGTTTCCAGCTTTTGTCCATTATGAATAAAGCAGATATAAACACTTACATACAGTTTTTGTGTATAAATATGTGTTCATTTCTCTTGGGTACATACCTACATGTGGAATGGGTGGAAATATGGTAAGTGTATGTTTAAATATATAAAAACTGCCATTTTATTTTCCAAAGTTGCTGTAGCATTTTGCATTCTCACCAAAAATATATGAGAGTTTTGATTGTGTTCATATATTGGAAGACTCAATATGTCAAGGTGTCAATTCTCCCCAAATTGATCTAAAGATTCGATGCAATCAAAATTCCAACAGGTGTTTTTGTAGGATTTTATAAGATGATTCTAAAATTTATATGGAAAAGAAAAAAACCTAGACATGCTAAATGTTTTTTTTTGGTAAAGAAGAACAAAATCGGGAGACTCTCACAACGTGATTTCAAGAATTGATATAAAGCCACAGAAATAAAGACTGTGTTTTATTCACGAAAGGATGGACACATAGTACAATGGTACAGAATAGAGAACTGAAATAGAACTACACATGTACAGTCAGTTGATTTTGTTTTTAGTAAGCAAAGACTTTATTCAAAAGCATTATTGCAAGAGGGAAAGGAAGGAGCTATTTCATTAGGGAGAGCACTGTGACAATAGGATCTGCAAGGATCTCAAGAGTTAGGCAAATAGAGTTGTTCTTCTATAGAAAGGAGTAAACAAGGCTGGAAAGAACTGGGTTTGGGAAGTGGAATGAAAGCATGGCTTGGTGAGATAGTAGATCAGACAATGTTTTACCCTGAGACCAGCCTATTTTCCTGGAGCAGCCAGGAGGGGCTGTATGCTGATTCAGGCTGAGGATGGGCCAAAATTCAGGGACTTGCGGAAAGGAGAAAAAGCTTTATTTCTATTGATCAGTGAGGTAGCAACTCAGTTAATTATTTATGAGACAAAAAATGGGATTTTGGAGGGTCTATGTCTAGCCTTAACATAGGTAAACAAGGGAACTGAGAACTGTTCTGGTCATTGTTCCTGCAAAATCAGTTGAATCATCTGTTGAGGAGTGGTAGCAAAGGTCAGTTTTAGTGTCAGGCATCTTAAAAGAGGGATACCTATAATGAAAAAAATAAATATTAATATAAAATGTTGTATTAAACATTATTACATTAAATCATCCAAGAGGTTGGTGGATGGAAATCTTTTGATAATGCAGCACTGCTCATTCAGTTTCTTGAAGCTAAGATAGCAGTGATTTTGGTGATGTTGCTCAGTTTTGCTTATCTCTCATATAAGAGCTTGCATGAGCTGAGCATTTTTTTTTTTTTGAGGAAGATTAGCTCTGAGCTAACTACTGCCAATTCTCCTCTTTTTGCTGAGGAAGACTGGCCCTGAGCTAACATCCATGGCCATCTTCCTCTACTTTATACATGGGACGCCTACCACAGCATGGCTTTTGCCAAGTGGTACCATGTCCACACCTGGCATCCGAACTGGCAAACTCCAGGCCGCCGAGAAGCGGAACGTGCGAACTTAACCGCTGCACCACTGGGCTGGCCCCTGATCTGAGCATTTTACCAGACTTGCTTAGTAACCCAGGCAGCAGCTTGTCCAGGAAGAAATCTAGCCCATGTGTAGTCAATTGCACGGATCAGTCCTTTCAAGTCATCAGGCTTTAATTCTCAGGGCTTCTTCAGCTTCTGGGAGAATGCGCCAACTTCAAGGCAACCTAGAGTCTCAATAAGGACCTGGGCAATCGGGTTTCACTTCTCAGTGATGTCAACTCAGGAAGGAGGAAGAAAAATTGGAAACCTTAATTAGGAGAGTTGTAGCCAGATATTGAAGGAAAATGCATGAATTGAAAATTTGCTAATGGTTGACAACGTGCGCAAGATGACAGGATCCAGTCCAATCTGCAAGTAGGTAATAAAACCATGCAGTTTACAAAGAGCTGCAAAATAGCTCAGACAATTAACAGGACCAGAATATGAGAACCCATGATAGTGTGCCATAGTTTACAAGTGAAGCATAAAATTTCTCTCTGCAGTCATGCCTTTTTCATCAAAGATAATCTCAAAGAAATGTTATTCTTGACCACAAAACCAGTTTGCCTTAGTAGATTTGGTCTGATTATTTACAAAGGTGCAGCAACAATGGTAATTTACTAAATAGGTCTTTTAAATTTCGCTTTGCTGGATGTTTTTATAAAAAATTTTAAATTGGGCTTTTATTTATTTATTTATTTTTTTAAAGATTTTATTTTTTCCTTTTTCTCCCCAAAGCCCCCCAGTACATAGTTGTGTATTCTTCGTTGTGGGTTCCTCTAGTTGTGGCATGTGGGATGCTGCCTCAGCGTGGTCTGACGAGCAGTGCCATGTCCGCGCCCAGGATTCGAACCGACGAAACACTGGGCCGCCCGCAGCGGAGCGCGCGAACTTAACCACTCGGCCACGGGGCCAGCCCCCTAAATTGGGCTTTTAAAAGCCTCTTGAGGCCAGTAAGCCAAGCCAGGAACTGAACACCAGATTTCAGCTGCAGTGCCTATTAATCTGGGCAAAATCCTCTCTTCTCGAAGTCCCCCAAATATCTTAAGCTTCCTGGGCCTGCCAGGAAGTAATCTTCCTTACTCACCTGAAAGGTTGGGGGTCCTGTAAGCCAGGTGCCAGGCTGGCTTTCCCAAAAGAACTTTGTAAGCATTGGCTTCAGAAAGTCAACTTTAGCTCTTTAGAAGTATCTGGTCATTTTTTATTCTATGAGCATCATTCTCAAATATGACATTCCAGTCAAAGCCTTAGTTATATAACCAATATTTCCAGTTAGGTTCTGTTAATAAGGAGAACAGACTCTCATTAAACCCATGTAAACAATTATTTTGTCATGAAAATAAGAATACTCAATAGGAGTTTCTGAATTCTAGAAAAATCAGGCCCGGAGAAAAAAATAAATATTTCATCTCTGTTTGTAAAATTATAATCTAAATTGCTATAAACTGTAACCAGCTTAAGAAAAAAGGGTCCCTTATGTTCAGAAAATAGAACATTAAAGTATCATCAATATTCTGAACAAAACTCACAATCATCCTTTATATGTTCATTCAGTCCTATGCAATTAATTCTTGTTTGGCTCCATCTTGAATCAGCAGTCTCATGAACTCATCAGCTTCGCCACTAAAGTTCTGCAAATCCTAACTCAGTCCAGTAGTTTGGGCCCCCAGCTTTAAGCAACACAAAGTTTTTTAAGAAGTCTGTGCTCCGAAGTACTTGACATAGTGCTTTCCATGGGTCTCATAGACAGTCCTTTTTGTTGAAGACGGGCATTCTGGCCTGATTGCAAGCACTTTCATGGTAAAACAGAAAACTATCTGTGAATGACAAAAGACTCAGCCATAGTTTAATAACTAATGAGATTTAATTACAAAAATAAATGCAATTGACAAGGAAATTTGGCTGTTTCTGTGTCCTACAATATTTTAAAAAATAACTGAAATTATAACCAAATTATAACACTATACTATTGTTGTCCAAAATGAGACAATGTGGCACCAGGACATATCATGGACAGCAAGGACACTGGAAAATCTCTAAGAACTTCATACAATTTCTGAAATACTTATAGTAATAACATTTTCCCCTTGAAAATTTAAACTATGGGAGGTTAAGCATCTCTTCTGATTTGATAACACTTCCCGTGCAACTCATAATATATTAAAAAACCCACAAATTATTTCCAGCCCCTCTCTTTTTACAAGGTGAAAGATCCTTTGTGGTTTTCCATGGGTCCTCTGGGAACTCTCAAAAATAGTATGAGATTAAGAAGGTATTATTTAGGACTTGTTTTCTGGAATGCAAAATGTCAAAAGTTGTCAGGAGGTTTGAACACTTGATTAAGTAAGATCATGGATCACTGAGAAGTGATATTTGGCTACCTATTTAGCCAAAGTGACTACAAAAGATTTCAAAAGTAAATATAGGGGGTAACCTGATTTTATAGAACCTTAACTCTTTCAAAAGTGAGAAGACTTTGTCTTCTTAAATAATCAACGGCATGATAAAGTCAACAGGATATTATTCTGATAAAACGCAGAATCTTTGCCTTCGAGGCAGATTATTTAGAAAGCACAGAAAAAGCTTTCACAGCCTCTTATGAAAAGAAGACCTAGAAAAATCTGCAATTTTAACAGAGAAAACCAAATTCTGTTTGTTTGTATCAGTATAATATTTTGTATCAGTTTAATATTTTTGTATCAGCATAACATTTGATACTAAAGCTCTTTTTTTTTAAATATTTTATTTTTTTCATTTTTCTCCCCAAAGCCCCCCGGTACATAGTTGTATATTCTTCGTTGAGGGTACTTCTAGTTGTGGCATGTGGGACGCCGCCTCAGCGTGGTTTGACGAGCAGTGCCATGTCCGCGCCCAGGATTCGAACTGAGGAAACACTGGGCCATCTGCAGTGGAGCGCGCAAACTTAACCACTTGGCCAAGGGGCCAGCCCTTTTTAAAAAATCTTATAAATAAATCCACCAAATCTTAGCTAGCTTTGATCAAGACAAAGTTCCTTTTCTGAAAACCTTATACAACTTTCCCCTTCCATTCAGAATTTGTTTTACACTTCTTCTTTCTCTTCTTGAACAACCGGTCATTTTGCTACAGGACAAAATTACTTTTTGCTTAACAAGAAGACAACCTGCATACCTTGCATACTTAATTTTAATTTTAGCATAAGTCTAAGATGTTAAGGTTTGCGTGATTAGCTAATTCATTTTTTAATCAAGAAGAAAATATCAAAGAACATATTGCCTTCATTTGAAAGAAAAAACATCAAAAATTATAATTTCTTTTAGAAATTATATCATGAAATTGTCTCAGAAAGGGGGAAAAATGAGAAAAATAAGTTATGGAGAAATCAGTACTAAATTTAGATGAGCCCACAAAATCCAGACAAAGCAATTATCAACTATTTTGGAGTTTCTTTATTTGTTTTCCAAAACTTAATTCAAATATGATGATCTCTTTTCACAATACCCCAGATTACTTTTTATTTTGGTGCACAATTCATTGAAAAACATTACATTTTTTTCTTTAAATATTTGGCACCTGAGCTAACATCTGTTGCCAATCTTCTTTTCTTTTCTTCTTCTTCTTCTTCTCCTCCCGAAAGTCCCCCAGTACATAGTTGTATATTCTAGTTGTGAGTGCCTCTGGTTGTGCCGTGTGGGACACCTCTCAGCGTGGCCTGATGAGTGGTGCCATGTCCACACCCAGGATCCGCATCAGTAAAACCCCAGGTGCCAAAGCGGTGTGCACCAACTTAACCACCTGGCCACGGGGCCAGCCCCTAAAATATTATTCTTAAATCATTATTTTTAAAGCACTATTCTTTAACCAACCTTTTCATCATTTATTAAATACAAGGGACATTTAACTGTATGTTATGAAAACTTAAATCTATACACACTTCATGAAATATCTGTCCCAGATTTATTGGTACCAATAGGATTTTTCAACATATTGTACTGCATATTTCTATAAATAGGTTGTGTTAACTGTGCCACTTCCTTATTTTAAAATATATTTTAGCTTTTATCCTTTTAAAATTAAATACATTTGTTTTTCTAGTTGATCATTTCTATCAATGTGGATTTTTGTAACTGAATTTGACGGGGTTTATGATGGGTTTTTTTTTAAAGGCATAGGAAAAATATAGTTTTTCTTTCAGATATTGATTTTCGTTTCCTCATTATTTAGTGTACAGTCAGTATGGCTTAATGACGGGGATGTGTTCTGAGAAATGCGTCCTTCAGCAATTTCATCGTTGTGCAAACATCATAGAGTGTACTTACACAGACCTAGATGGTATAGCCCTCTATACATCGAGGCTATATTGTACTAATCTTATGGGACCACTGTCATACACCAGGTCTGTCATTGACGGAAACGTCGTTATGCAACGCATGACTGTATTTTCATCAAATTTTCTATACTACTTTGCTTTCTCAAATTAATTACAAATCTAGTTGCGACAAACATTACAGTAAATGTTGAGAAGTCTCTTGGAGCACAGAACAAATAAACCTCTTACTCTCTACTTACTTACTCTTTACTTTATTTTAACATAAGTTTTCAAATATTTCAGGCAAATACAGGATTTGTCCTTTAAGAAAAAAACCCTCTGGGGATTTTTAAAACATAGGTATAACCAGACTCTGGTGCAATTGCAAACTTGAATTGTTACGGATATTTCTTTCAATACCTGGTTATTGTATTCCTTGATTTTTCAAGTGAAAAATCTAAGAAATATGAGTTTCTTTCTCAAGTAATCCAAATGTGAAGGATAAAAGAAGAGTGGTTAAGAAAAAGAATATAGTAGAAATTGTTGGAATGATGGCAATCCTGCGTGTGATGTGCTACTGGGGTCAAATCAGCTTTAAATTAAATTAAAAACAGAAAATTGACATTGAATAAACTAGACATTTAAAATATTCTTAATCCAGAAGTATCTAGAAGCTGTTGACTGATAGCCTCAATCAAACCCACAGAATTACAGAGGCATCATTACCAAGGAAACGGGTCCTCCCAGCTGTTGTTTTTATTGCTAAGCCTCTTTTTCCTGACAGAATATGGAGACATTAGAGACAGGTGATGCGGTGGCAGAGAAAGGAAATCTTTTCCGACGTAGAATTGCTTTTTCCTCAAAATTAATGACGTAGAGACTGAAAAAAGTAATTTGAGACAATTACAGCTTAAGCTGCTTTTGCTATTATTCTCTTCCTTCTCTATTGATTTGCTAAAAATTACAGGGTCGTAAGAAAAAGTTTTTCAAGTCAATATAAGAAAATATATTTAATACATCAGATTAGAGGAAATTTTCTTAAGATATAAAAAGCATTAACCATAAAGAAAAAGATGGGTAAATGTAACTTAATACAATTAAGAAATTTTAAGTAAAAGACTAGCACCAACCCGAAGAAAATCTTTGCAATGTGTGTGACAGACAGAAATCACTATAACGAATTTAAAGAATCAGTAACTACCCAAAAGATGAAAAATCTCAAAAGGAAAAAACAGCAAAAGATATAAACAGAACCTTCGTAGAAGAGGAGATACATGTGACCCACAAACATAAAAAATGCATATTTTTCAACCTCATTAGTAATTAAAAAAGCAAAAATATGAGGAGTAATAAGTAGTTTCACCCACTGCTGCTAAAAGTATAAATTGGTACAGCTGCTCGCCACTTCCAAAACATTTTGGCATCACATAAGAAAGTGGAACATGTGCTTATACCAAAGCCAGCAATGCTGCTTCCATCTATATGCTCTACAGGCTGACTTTTTTTCTAAAGGGCTAGATTGTAAATATTTTAAGTTTTGTGGGCCATAAAGTCTCTATCACAACTACTCAATTCAGCTCTCTTTCACTGCAGCATGAAAGCAGCCATAGAGAATATGTAAACAATTGAAGATGGCAGTATTCTGTATTTAGTGTTTATGGACACTAAAATGTGACTTTCATGTAATTTGCATGTATCACAAAATATTTTCTTTCTTTTTCATTTAAAAAATATAAACATAATTCTCAGCTTGTGGATGATACTTAAACACCATCAGCAGGCTGGATTTGGATCATGAACCATAGTTTGCCAACCCTACTACTTTCTATTCAGAGTGGTCCAAGGACCAGCAGCAATGAAATTATCTGGGAGTTGATAGGAATGCAGAATACTGGGCCCCACCCGAGACTTCCTGAATAAGACTTTGCACTGCCAAACACATTTAATGTGAGTTGTATTCACATTAAAATTTATGAAACACTGCTCTAGGTAAAATCTTACACAACTGAATTAGGAAATATGAACAAACTTGTTTACAGCAGTATTTGTTACCACTGGAAACTGATTTTAAAAAACATATAATTTTGAAACATATGTAAATAATTTCCAGTTTTTCCCTTGAACTTATCCTGACAGGGGTTTCTTTAAAATATTATATCTTATGTCTCTATTCCTTTTTCCCAACAGTGAGAATCTTGATGTCTAATATATTCATTTTCTTGCTTTATACTGTAATATTTATAAAATTGTTTCAAAATTGCTATATTACTACTAACATAAATCTTCTTTGCAGTTAGACTACTGTGCTAAAATTACAGGAAGTTATTTTCTCTGTGTAGTTATGTAATCAATTTTATGTAATCAAAGTTATATAATCAAACAAATAAAACACTCAGTTTTATTTTTTCTATTCAGCTTTTTATTTACTTTTATATTTCAAGATGTGAACTAGTTACATGATTCAAAAATCAAAAAACATAAAAAGGTATGTTCATACATCACACTCCTAGTATATCACCTGAAACCTGTGATAACATGTCCATTAGGTCTCTCTGTATGCTTTCTGTATTTCCTTCTGCAAAAATAAACTAATACATAATATCAGTATTTCTCCTGTTTCTTAAATGAAAAGGAGATTGCTATATACGCTGCTCTGCACCTAGCTTCCCCACTCTCTGCTTAATCTTAGAAATCACTACATATCTGTTCATTGAGATATTTAGTTTTCGTATTACACAGTATTTCATTGTGTGGATGTACCATAGTTTATCCAAGTAGTCCTCTTTATATGGCCATATAAGTTGTTCTCAGTACTTTGTCAGTATAAATAATGCCACAATAAACAATCTTCTGTACAGGTTGTTTATACATGAGTGGAAGTGTGTCTTCACAATAGGTTTCTTGAAGTAGGATTTCTGGGTTGAACGCATGTTTCACTTTATTACTGAAATACCTTCAATATAGGTTCTAGAATTTTACACTCCCATTAGCAATGTAAACAGTGTCTTAATATGGCCGATATGCTTTGGGACTTTTTTACAGGTTACAAATTGGATTTCGGTGTGGTTTTAACGTATATTTTTCTTATTAAGAGTGGCACTTAACAATTTTTTATATATTTAAGGGCAAACTATTATATATTGAAGACTATATATTTACATCTTTTTCCAATTTTCTATTGTATGTGGAGTCTTTTGTTTCCCCATTTTTTTTTTTTAAAGATTTTATTTTTTCCTTTTTCTCCCCAAAGCCCCCCGGTACATAGTTGTGTATTCTTCGTTGTGGGTTCTTCTAGTTGTGGCATGTGGGACGCTGCCTCAGCGTGGTCTGATGAGCGGTGCCATGTCCGCGCCCAGGATTCGAACTGACGAAACACTGGGCCGCCTGCAGCGGAGCGCGCGAATTTAACCACTCGGCCACGGGGCCAGCCCCTTGTTTCCCCATTTTTAAGAGACTCTAGAAATTAGCTTTTTACTTAAGATGTAGGTTGCAAATGTTTTCTCTTTGTTTGTCATTTGTGTTTTACTTTATTCATGGTGTCTTGTCCTGTGTTTTAATTTTTATAATTATCTTTATGTGGCTGAATTTTGCAAGGTTTTATTTTATTAGTTTTAGATTTTAAATTGTGGTTCAGAAGGCAAATTTTGGAAAATTTCTGGTTATAAAGAAATTAACGTGTTTTATTCTAGTATTTATATGGTTTCTGGTTTTTTTTAATGTAGATCTCTTAAATATTTGGAGTTTATACTGAGATGCGGCATAAGGCATGGATTCAATTTTGCCATTTTCTAAATGGCTATCCAGTTTCTACACCTCCATTTATTAACGTTCGAAACTTCCCTCTGAACTATTTTGCTCCCTTGCTCTGTCTGTCCCTTTATATACCAATATCAAATTGTTCTATTTGTGGAATTCCTATAATACATTTTCATATATAATAAGACTAGTCCTCCCACCTTGCCCCTGTATAAGTTTGCATATTTACTTGTCATATAAAATTTGAGATCAATTTGTCTAGTTTAAGAAAAAATATTGTTAATTTTATTGGGTTCATGTTAATTTTATATATCAGTTTTGGAGAATTGACATCTTCATGATGTTGAGTCATCCTGCCCAAGAGGAGCTGATATCTTTCCGTTTGTTCAAATATATTTTGTTGTTTTTCAAGAAAATTTATGTTTCCCTCATACATATTTTTGAACATATTTGGTTTTGGTAATTGTATCTTTTTAAGTTTTGCTTTACCTTTTTTGTGACTATTGTAAAGGCATATTTATTCCATTATAACTTCTAATTGACTATTATGCGTGCATATGAATGTCCTCATATTTTCCACGCTGGTTTAATATTCCAGTAATTAACTCCTTGTTTGTATTGTATTGCTATTGTATTGTTAGTTTTAGCATTGCGCCCCCCGGTATTTTGGGTACACTATGATATCATCTGCAAATAGAGAGTTTTACCACTTCATTCCGGTTCTTATGATTTAATTATTTTCTCTTTTCCAATTTCATTGGCTTGTACATCCAGTATATTAATACATAGGCATGAACATCAATATATTGCTTCTGCCTTTAGCAGGCATGCCTCCCTTGTTTCACTCTTAAGTAAGATGCTAGCTTTATGCTGAGGTGTGTCTCTCTGTTTATCCATCTGTCTATCTATCAATTAATTTATCTATTTATTTATCAATCATCTATCTATATTATCTTATATATTATGTATCTATCATCTTTCTATCTATAGTTATGGAAGTTCCCATTGATTCCTTAGTTTAGTAAATGCTTTTATCAGGAGTATTTATTGAATTTTGTCCAAGTATATTCAGCATCCAATCTCATTTTGAATACCTTTGTAGAAATTGAAAGTAAACTATTTGTGAACAGAGTCCAAGTCTTTCCCCCCAAAAGACTACACCATGGACAAGTAGGGTTGATTTTAAAAATGCAAGCCTTGTTCAATACTAGAAAATCTGTTAATATCGTTCACCATTTCTCAGATCTACGAAGAATCAAAATGAGATTGGTTTATGGTTTTATTTTTTGTGAAATAGTCATCAGATTTATATATCAATGTTATACTTGCTTCATTTAAAAAGTTTTTAAATTAAAAATAGAAATACCATATGATCCAGCAATCTCACTTCTAGGTGTTTATTCAAAAAAATTGAAATCAGGATCTCAAAGAGATTATTTGCACACTCATGTTCACTGCAGCATTACTCACAATAGCCAAGATTTGGAAACAAACTAAATATCAATAGATGGATGGAAAGATAAAGAAAATGTGTTATACACATACAATGGAATATTATTCAGCTTTAAAAAAGAAGAAAATCCTGCCATATGCAATAACATGGATGAATCTTGAGGACATTATGCTAAGTGAAAAAAGCCAGTCACAGAAGGACAAATGCTACATGATTTATATGAGGTGTCTAAGGTAGTCAAACACATAGAAGCAGAGAGTAACATAGTGGTTGCCAGGGGCTGGAGGGAGGGTGGAAATGGGGAGTTGCTATTTAACAGGTATGAGGTATCAGGTATACAAGATGATTAAGTTCTAGAGGTCTGCTGTACAACGTAGTGCCTAGAGTTAACAATACTGTAACATACACAAAAGTTTGTTAAGAGGGTAGAGCTCATGTTAAGTGTTCTTACCAGGACAAAAAATAAATAAATAAAAAGCATTTAGAAGTTTTCCTTCTTTTTCTATGCTCTGCAAAAATTTAGCTAAAGTTAGCAGCATCTGTTCTTTGTGAGTGTAGTAGGATTGCCAGTAAAACGATTTGGCCCTGCTCCTTTTTTTGGAGGGCAGTAATTGGTAACCTCCTCTATTTCTTCCATGGAAATTGGTTTGGTAATTTTTTTTCTACGGGGATACATTTTGGTAAATTATATTTCCTAATGAATCATCCATTTCTCAGAAGTTTTCAAGTTTACTTGCATGGAGTTTTGCAAATGACTTCCTTTGTTTCAATGGTTATTTTGGACTTGCTGTGAAATGTACTATCTTTCTTGGCTAGTTTTGCTGAGGATATCTGTTTCATTAATTTTTCACAGAAGTAAGCCTTCATTTATAAATAGTTGCAGTACTTTTCTGTTTTCTAATGCATTAATTTCTGCTGTAATTCCTATTATTTCCTTCCTTTTGCTCTCTTTCACTTTATTTTGTTGTTTGCTTTTTACCTTTCTGAGTGGGATATTTAATTCATGTATTTTCATCTTTTTCATTTTTGTTGATATGAATATTTAAGGGTGTGACTGTCCTACCGCTGCTTTAATTGTATCCCATAGAATCTAAAGTGTGGTATTGAGTTGTGTTTTTTTTTTCTTGCTGAGGAAGATTCACTCTGAGCTAACATCTACCACCAGTCCTCCTCTTTTTGTATGTGAGCCACCACCACAGCATGGCCATTGATAGACAGGCGGTGTATGCCCATGTCTGGGAACTGAACCTGGGCAGCCAAAGTGGAGCACACTGAACTTAACCACTAGGCCACTGGGGCTGGCCCTAAGATTTTAAATTTCCAGATAGAAGGCCTTTTAAAAACATATATCAATTTCTAATATATTGAATGGTGAACCAAGCATCTTGTTTGTATTATTTACACATATTTAGCTTTTCTTTGTGAACCAGTTAATCTCATAAATGTCCCAAATGAACTTGAGAAGAAATGTGCATCCTTGATTATTGAAGTGCAAAGTTTGACATATACTCCATTAGATAGACTTTAATAATTAGTGTGCTTAGTTCTTCTGTATCTCTACTGATTTTCAGTCCACTTCACTTGATTTGAAAGTGGTGTGTTAAGTACTCATTTATTAGTGTGTTTCTATTATTCCTAGCATCTCATGTAATTTCTGATTTGTGTATATATATTATTTAGTGTATAGCTATTTGTAGCTGTTATGTCTACACTGTGAATTTTACTTTAGAATTATAATGTGTTCTTTCTTTTGTTTTTCTTGTATGTGATTGTTTTTGGCTTGAATTCTGTCTTGCCAGACATCATGATTGTAAACACTACTTTCTTTTCTTTTCTTTTCTTTTTTTTTTTTTGTGGTCTCCTGATGTACTTTTTCTTATCCCTTTATATTTAGCCTTTTTGAATTGCCTTTTAAAAGTAGTATGTCTTGATTTCAGCATAGACTTGGGTTTTGCCTTATGAGCCACTTGGAAAAGAATTTCCATTTAGTAGGTGAGTCTAGCCTATTTGCTTTTATTGGGATACCTGATATGACTGATATAAGTAGATTCAGCTCTGTTAAATTACTTTATATTATGTTTAATGTCTATTATGTATTATATGTGGTATTTCTGGTCTCCTCACTTGAGATTTTTTGGACTTAGGAAGGTTTTAATTTTTTTTCTTAGTGGTTACCCTTAAACTAATACTCTAATATAATGCTATTATCCTTCTTTTTCTTTTTTAGTCATATCTTTGGTGTGTGAGTTTTAAACATAATTCCTTGCCACCCACATATTATCTGTATGGTAAACAGTGTGCTTATCCTAAATTTCAATTCTCTTCAATTTAAAAGATTTCCTTACATCTATCTCATGGAACAAATAACATTTATATTTCAGCTTCAGTTCTTACTTCCAAGTGTGTTCTTGATCTAAATCAACTATTAAGTCTATTTAATGTGAAGCTTATCCTCTAGCTACATGAGTGTAGTAAATTCGTAAGGGTTTACAAAGATAATATTCTCTGAGGTCTGGCATGTATAACAATGTTTTTCTTTAACCTTGTACTTAAAGGACACACAACATATAAACTCCTTGATTCTCACTTTATTTCTTGCATTTCTCAAAAACGTTGCTTCTCTGTTGCTCTGCTTTGTGTGTTGCTGTCAAGAGGTCAGATTTAAACTTGACATTTTTCCTTTGTAAGTGACATTCTTTTCACCTGGAGGTCCAGAGGACTGTTTCTTTATCTTGTAAGTGTAATCATTTCAAGAGCATATGTTTCAGAATTGTCCAATCTGGATTTTGTTGCTGATGTACATATGTCTCATATGTTCTTTTCTGTAATTGCCTTCCATTTGCTCCTTTAGCTACCTTCTGGATATTTTCTTTTGGTATATCTCTCTGTTCACTCATTCTCTTTTATTGAGTGTAGTTTTTTTTTTTCTTTTTCTTTTGTGCCTGGTTGTGTTTTATTCAGTCCTACACACTGCATATGAAATAATGTGTAAATAATTTGAGAATCTAGATGATCAGGCCTTTCTCTAAAGATTTATATTTGTTGGCTTTCTTTCACAACAGGGTTTTGTCTGTATTCTGTAGTCTTTCTGGATGTTTCCTCTTCGGGCCACTCCTTTGGGCAGGACCTGATTCCATCATTGTTTACCAATCCCTATGAGTCTGAAACCACTGTTTCCCAGACTCGGCTACATCTTTAAATATTAGCAAATGTCTCAATGGGAAATTCAACACGAAGTCTGGGCTTATCTCCATAGTTTCCTCTTTCTCTTTGGAAATCAACAAGGTCTTCCAACAGATGTTTCTGTTTTATAATTTCTCCAACTTTTCTAGATAGTCTCAGCAGGAAAGATAAAACAAGACAACTTAGTCCTCATTACAAGATGAAGTATTTTATTTTCCTCTCACCACTTCTGAATGGTTCCTTTTACTTAGCTTGTAGTGGTTATTGATACTTAGGAGCAAGATTCAGTGGGAAAAATAAGTGGTGTTTTTTATAGTATTTGTAGTAATATATATCTTTATAGAAAATACTATAGCAGAGAACTGGTAACTACTTTCTTGGGTGAATATTGACAGGATGAAACCAAGTCATGGGCAATACTAGATAAGTGTATGGCTTAGAGATGAAGGCACCACCATCACCATAGAACAGAAAGAAAATGGATTTTCTGCAGAAGGCTAGTTCCAAAGATCTATTGTCACAATGTTTTGCATATTTTTACTTAGTATCTGTTTAGTTTGTGCAGCTTCTCTAGTTTTGTCATTGAACGTAAATCTTAATGTTCATTTCTTTGCTATTTTTCCTTAGCTAAATCTCATTAGAGTTGTGTCAAATGTTTAAGTCTTTTAAACAATCAACTTTTGACATTGTTCAGCATTTATTCCTTTCATCCTCTTTTAACCTTCTTTTACTGTTTCTTGATAACTACTTAAATTTCATAATTAGCTCATTAATTTTCATCCTGTCTGGTTTTCTAGTGTGAGTATTTAAGGCTATCATTTCTCAGCTCTAGTTGCAACTTTCAAATTTTGATTTGGAGCATTTCTGTTATCATTCAGTTATAAGTATTATCTTTATTTTAATATATTTTGGAAATATTTCAAAGATTTCTAATTATCTTTCCATATTTTTATGAAATATATGTTTAATTTAATTTCATTTTATTAAAGATTATATATTTTGATATTTTGTCTGTTTGGTTTGTTGCTTATTGGAATAATTGTGTTAAAATTTGTCAAGTTCTCCATGTCGCTCTTTTAAATTTTTCTGCTTAATTGTAACTTTAATAATGACTTAAAGTCTATTTTAGTTGATAATTATAAATCTTCCTTTTGTCTATATTTTCCTATTTTTTCACATTCATTTGTGTTCAAACTTTTTGTACTCTTTTGCTTTACGAAAGTAAACAGCTTTTGACTGCTCCTGGGTGCCCTACCGATGCAGGACAATTTAAAGTTAAATGAAATTTTTAAAAAATCACATGCCAGAAATGGAACCAGAGCCTGTTTGAGTCTGATATTTCCTTCCAGAATTATCAGATGAGGTTTTACTTTTTTCTTTTGTTTTTTTGATTTGTTTGTTTGTTTTTGAACTTCTACCAAGTGCCTAAAATGAGTTGGGTAATTTTCCCTCTGTCTCCCTTCCCTACAGCAAAGTTTATTACACATTCACAGTTTGCAATTCTATTTTAGTGCAGGGAGTTTCCCATTTGATTACCCATCATGAACAGGTCATAGGTTTTAAATTCTTGCCATGATACCCGGTGCAAAAGTTCAAATTATCCAGGATTTGTTGAGCATACTCAGGTTGAAAGCAAACTTTGGGGTTTCCTTACCACCAAGGGTTCCTGCTTATGCCTCATTTTGGGAAATCTAGAGAGTTCTTGCCCTTATGCCAACTCAGTGATCTGTATACAAATGTATTTTCTTAAATGTGTAAACTTTTGTTGGTTCAATTACCTCCTGTTTCTCTTAATTTTATATATTATTTCCTATTTCTGTATTTTATGTTTACTTACTCAGCAAATTTCCAATTTTTCTTTCCAATAATTTACTGATTTTTAAATGACATTAGTAATTGCAAAAGCCTATCTTGTTCTCTGTTCCTTTAGATGAATACTCTTCTCAAATCTTTCCCAAAATACTAACCAATAGTTTTTTTGTTTGGTGGTTTTTTTTTTGGTGAGGAAGATTGGCCCTGAGCTAACATCTGTGCCAATCTTCCTCTACTTTGTAAGTAGGATGCTGTCTCAGCATGGCTTGATGAGCTGTGTGCATAGGTCCATGTCCAGGACCCAAACCCTTGAATCCTGGGCTGTGGAAGCAGAGTGTACCCCTAACCAACTTAACCACTATACAACCCAGTCAGCCCCAATGGTTTTTTCTGTAGACTTTGAAAAAGGGAGTTTCAGGTTCACAGCAAAATTGAGGGGAAGATACAGAGATTTCCCATAAAACCACTGCTCCCATACATGCATGGCCTCCTTCATTATCAACATCCCCACCAGAGTGGTACATTTGTTACAAATGATAAACTTACATTTACACATCATGAACAGTCAGAGTCCTTAGTTTACCTTAGGGTTCACTCTTGGTATAGTACATCCCATGGGTTTGAACAAATATAAAATGACATGTATTTATGATTATGGTATCATTCAAGTATTTTCAGTGCTCTAAAAATCTCCTGTGCTCTGCCTATTCATCCCTCCTAACCCCAATCCATAGCAGTCACTGATCTTTTGTTTGTCTACATAGTGTTGTTTTTTCCAGAATATCATATAGTTGGAAACACAGCATGTAGCCATTTCAGATTGCCTCCTTTCACTTAGTCGTATGCATTTAAGATTCCTCCATGTCTTTTCATGGCTTGCTAGCTTGCTAGTGCTGAATAATATTCCATTTCTAGATGTGCCACAGTTTATTTATTCATTCACAGGCTAAAGGACACCTTGGTTGCTTTCAAGTTTTGGCAATAATGAATAAAGCTGCTATATCCATCTGGAAGTTTTTGTGTGGGTATAAGTTTTCAACTTCTTTGAGTAAATACCAAAGAGTACAATTGCTGGATGATATGATAAGAATATGTTTAGTTTTATAAGAAACCACCAACCTGTCTGCCAAAGTGGCTGTACCATTTTGCATTCCTACTAGCAATGAATGAGAGTTCCTGTTGCTCTGCTTCCTTGTCAGCACTTGGTGTTGTTAGTGTTTTGAAATTTTTGCCACTCTAATAGGCATATAATGGCATCTCATTATTATTTTAATTTTGAATTCCCTAATCACATATGATGCTGAACACTTTTCCATATGCCTATTTGCCATATGTGGTGAGGTGTCATTAAGATATTTTGCCCGTTTTTTATTGAGTTAATATTTTATTATTGTTGAATTTAAGAGTTCTTTGTACATTTTAGAGAAGAATCCTTTATGAGATATGTCTTTTGAAAATATTTTCTCCCAGTATGCGGCTTGTCTTCTCACTCTCTTAACAGTATCTTTGGCAGGGAAGAGGTTTCTAATTTTAATGAAGTCCATGTTATTAATGATTTCTTTCATGGATCTTACATTGGAGCAACACTTTGCCCTGTGACATCGTTTCTCTGACAGATCTAAGAAGAGTTGTTAATTTTTCAATTTGCTCAGCTTTTTACTTGTTAGGATGGAGTGATGACTTCCATAGTCCTTATATGCCAGACTAGAAACTGGAAATCAAATTAACAGGTTTTTAAAATAAATGTCTTCCATCTGTTAAATTAGCCTTTCTTCAGAATTTATCTATCTATCATTTATCTTCTATTTATCTAATCTATTCCAATATACATTCATCTTAGTCTTTTTTTAATTATTCCAGGATTTCTTCAGAGGTGTGGTGGTCTTCAGGTATCCATTCCCAGTGATGAATGAGGTAATAGAAAAAAAAAAACACAAGGTATGTGTCTGCATGGTTATTCCTTCAGTTCAAGTTCAACTTACCATTAACCACAAGAAAAGGTCTTTAAAGAAGCATCCCCCTTCTCACATGGCTGCCCACCTTTTGTGATCTCTTACTCTCACTATAGGAGTTTTAGCAAGATCCTGGAAACTTGGGCCACATACTTTTAGGCAAGTCAATATCCTGCCAGGAGAAATATTTAGCCTCTCAACCACCCCCTAAACTTCTCACATTTGACCAGATTTCACTGTCTTTGTGTATTTGAGAAATTACCTGCTTGATTAAATTCATTTGTAACCTCAAAATCAATTTGCATAGTTCTTTCACAGTCATTTGCAGTTATGTGCAGAGTGATGAAACATTTGTGTTTTGTCCAACATGCATGTTTCTAGCTGAGTTCAAACAAGGCAAAATTCAGCCTTCCTGTTTCAGCTGTCATACTTTAAACAAATGTCCGTTTTGAAGTCTATTTAATGCCACATTTTTGTGCTTTTTGTTGGTGATTTCACTTTTTAAAATGGCCCAAAGCATAGTGTTGAAGTACTGTCTAGTATTCCTAAGTGTAAGAAGGCTATGGTATGCCTTATGGAGAAAATACACATGTTGGATAAGCTTCATTCAGGCATGAGTTATAGTGCTGTTGGCTGTGAGTTCAATGTTAATGAATCAACAAAATATATTAAATAAGCTGTCATTAAATGGAAACATATTTGAAACAAGGTTATGTGTTGATCAGATAATGAAAATATTGTGACCAGAAGCTCACAGGAACCTAACCCTGTATTTCCCCTGGGAGCAATGGCTCGGTATTCACTAATTCAGTGTTTGTGGTGACTTTATAGAACATAATTACCACAAATAATGAGAATAAACTGTACTTCAAAACTTGTGATTGGAGGTTGTGGTTGTTTCATTGGTTCATTGGAAATATTTATTTCTTGCTATTTTTGCATTTCTTTTCTTCGTTAGAAAATGGCTTTTATTCCACCATCTCTAACCAGAAATATATAATTTTACTTTTAAAATACTGACCTAAAGTTTTGGTTTTTTTTAAGATTGGCACTTGAGCTAACATCTGTTGCCAGTCTTTTTTTTTTTTTCCATTCTTCTCCCCAAAGCCCCCCAGTACATAGTTGTATATTCTAGATGTAGGTCCTTCTGGTTGTGCTATGTGGGATGCTGCCTCAGCATAGCCTAATGAGTGGTGTCAAGTCCATGCCCAGGATCCGAACTGATGAAACCCCAGGCCACTGAAGCAAAGTGCACGAACTTAACCACTTGGCCATGGGCTGGCCCCTAAAGTTTTTTTAAAGAGTATTTTATTCAGCTATCAAATGACTCATGGTTACAGGTACAGAAGGTCAGTTTTGATGATCTATAATGTGACTATGTGGTTTTCAAGTTAGGGTTTGGAAATTTGAGCTCTGTGAAAATTATAGGACTCAATTTGTTTGTAGTTTGGAGAAATTTTGATTCTCCCTCCCCAGAAACACCCATTAAGTACTATAATTTTAGGAAAGTTTTTTAAAAGTAAAACAACCTGAGCTTAATCACGATTTCTTATAGAAGCATATGCTGAAAGCTTTCTCTTCCATTTAGCTTTAGTCCCCATATTTTATTAATTTTTTTTACTTTGTACATCTTAAATTGGATCTATATTGAATTTTGGACAAAATAGTATGCCGTTGCTTGGAAAAAGTCCATCAGTAAGTATTCTTTACTTCAAAAATAGGTTAATTGTTAATAATTAGCTTTTAGATATCTAAACAACCTCCTTCATAAAATTGGATATGACAAAGATAGAAAAAAAGATAGTTGTTCTTATATGAGGTATTACTCTAAATTGTCCAACAATGTTATAAATACTTTACAGAGAGTAATTGATAATAATTTTACTTTTTTCTATGTGATATTGCCTTCAGAAGCTTTTACTTAATATTGAATCAAGTAATTCCCTTCCAAGAAGAAAACGTTTTCCCACCATTACTAATCAAAGTAAGACATGTTCTCAAGAAAACCCAGTGGACCGGTGTTCAGCCAAAGAGCTAAATGTCCATTCTGAGGACAAAAGTTGTTCGCTAGATATTTGAGAAAAGCTGTAATTCTGTTAGGTCTACACATCTCTGCTGTCTGCTTAAGCAATCCTAATACAAAGCATTTCAGTGTCTTAGAATTTACTTAAAAAGT
This sequence comes from Equus caballus, assembly GCF_041296265.1. NCBI lineage: Eukaryota > Metazoa > Chordata > Mammalia > Perissodactyla > Equidae > Equus > Equus caballus. Next base: position 21,254,426 of record NC_091715.1, on the reverse strand, counting down.
TATGAGTTCTGTTTCAGCTGTGACATTTAAAGAGCTTGGAAGTCGTCCCTGTCATCCTTATTACAGGAAAAAGCTAGACATTTTACCTCTATGATTTTCCTCTCTAAAACACATAATGCTGTCTAATAATGAGAAAAACATCAAATAAACCCCAGTTGAGGGGCATTCTACAAAATGGTTGGCCAGTGCTTCTCAAAAATATTAAGGTCATCAGAAACAAGGAAAGTCTGAGAAACTGTCACAGACAAGTGGAGCCTAAGGAGACAAGATGACTAAACATAACGGAGTATCCCAGATGGGATCCTGAAACAGAAAAAAAGACAGTAAAAAAGGAAATTCTGAATAAAGTATGGAATTTCATTAATAATAATGTATCAATATCAATTCTTTAACTGTGACAAATGTACCATACTTAATGTAAGATGCTAAGAATAGGGAACACTGGAGGTGGGATATGTAACTCTCTGTATTATCTTAGCATTTTTATGTAAATCTAAAACTATTTTAAAATTAAAAAGTTAGAAAAATTGTAATCACATAAGTAGATAAAGAAGAGATCTTTTTTTGTTTTAAATTGCAGCATAAAACATTACATTTGTGTCTACTATCAAAATGCCATCACAACACCAAGATCATAAAATTTCACTCTTCTGTCATTTGTTTTTCGTGTGGATACAATGAATACTGCTTTAGCTGAAGATATCCATAAATAACTCTAAAAAGTAGGCTCTGCTCTTAATACTTAATTGAGATTCTGTTGGTTAAGGAAGGAGATAAGAAAAATACTTTCTTTCACATGAAAAGTGCTGTGGAATCTTTAACACTTAAACTGCTTGCTCTACCACTAAACTGAAAACCATTTCTTTCTGGCAGATGTACCTAGGAGTCAGGTCACAAGAGAGAAGCCTTTTTACCCATGTTTTTATCTTTTGTACCACGTTATTTTTAAATCATCAATGATCACTTTCATCCCAGGTTTAAACATTAAAGTAAATATTTATTTACAATGCATATTTGAATACGTGTAGTCTTTCCATGACTGTCACTTGCTAAAATCATTCCAACCAGGTTTAGATTTCCATTGCGTTTTTTAGGTAACCTTGAGCAAATTTGTAAAAGTGTCAACTTTTGTGGGTTTGACTCTGGTATCATTTACATAGTTAGGTAAAAGTCATTTTAATGTTTATAACTCCCAGTGTAAGCTACAAAATAGATGAGAATCTTGGAGAACATAGTGACAACCCAGAAAAGAATAATAGAAAATAAAATGCTGGAAGAAAGGTTCAATAGGAGACTTTTGAGGGAGTTTACTTATTACTAAAATAAACATTATAGTAATAAGTTGTAACTGTAGTGGACTTGTCTTTTTGTCTTCCAAGTATGTTTTCCTTTCTTGAATGACCCCACAATCATTCCATACTTATCCTGCTCAGCCCAGGGGTTTCAAAGCAGGGCTAACGCCGTCATACCATCCCCAAGAAGGCTCTCTTAATGTTCCCCAGTGTTCCTTCTCCCTGGCCTCACTGATTTGCCAGACAAGAGTCCTTCTGAGGCTGTTGCCAGAACTACAGGGAATGATCTTTCCTTTTCCTCTGTAACTATAAATCGTAAAAACCAGTATTTTCCTATCATGTCAAGACCCTATATGAGAATAAATCCAATACAGCAAAAGTAGATCTCAGAGATGGAAGAAAGTACCAATGACATCTTTGAACATCCATAGCTAGCCAGGCCCAATGAAGGCTTATTAGTGTGCTTCTGATTATGAGTCAATTCATTCCTCTTATAATTTAGCTTGTGTTTCTATAGACCGAAACTGAAAATTCTGGATAGTACACTGATATTTTTTGAACATGTATTATGTGGCATAAATTGTGTTAAGTACTTTAAACATATAATCTCATTTAATTTCCACAAATAACTCTATGAAGGAGATTCTTTAATTAATCTCTCTGAGGTTATAAATAACCCTGTAATTAAAGATGAAAGAGTTTAACGTTTCCAAACTACTGATTATACAAATGGAGAGACCCAATGAAGTTAACCCAAAGTCCCCAAATTAACTTTATCATGGTCAAGGCAGTTATGCTATACCTAACGGCACAAAAATCAGTGTGAGAAAATGAATAATTGCTTAGCAGTCTAAATAATCACACTGATTTCAGTAAATACATTAGTTCATTGACTGAGTTCTACTTTTTACTTCCAAAGAAATTTGCAAAAGAAGTGTGCCTTATATGTGTTTGTGTATAGTGTGTATGTATATTTTTTTCCTCTTTTCCACAACACCAAAATAATTCCATGAATATGTAACACTTGGTAATTTGACTGTGACAATCCATCAACAAGGTTTCCATTGACTTTTATTTGTTTGTTTATTTTTATTATTTTTAAAACATTGTATTGAGGTCATAATGGTTTATAACATTGTGTAATTTCAGGTGTACATTATCATTTATCGGTTTCGGTATAGACTGCATTGTGCTCACCACCAATACTCTACTTTTTATCTGTCACCATATATATATATATATATATGCCCCTTTACCCCTTTGGCCCACCCCCAACCCCTTCCTCTCTGATAACCACTAATCTGTTCTCTTTATCCATGTTTTGTTTATCTTCCACATATGAGTGAAACCATGTGGTGTTTGTCTTTCTCTGTCTGGCTTATTTCACTTAACATCATACCCTCAAGTTCCATCCATGTTGTTGCAAATTGGACAATTTTGTCTTTTTTATGGCTGAGTAGTATTCCATTGTGTGTGTGTATATATATATATATATATATATATATATATATATATATATACCACATCTTCTTTATCTGTTCATCAGTTGATGGGCACTTGGGTTGTTTCCACATCTTGGCTATTGTGAATAATGCTGCAATGAACATAGGAGTGCATAAGTCTCTTTGAATTGTTGATTTCAAGTTCTTTGGATAAATACCCAGTAGTAGGGCAGCTGGATCATATGGCATTTCTATTTTTAATCTTTTTAGAAATATCCATACTGTTTCCATAATGGCTGCATCAGTTTGCACTCCCACGAGCAGTATATGAAGGTTCCCTTTTCTCCATATTCTTTCCAACATTTGCCATTTTTTGTCTTGGTAATTATAGCCATTCTGACAGGTGTAAGGTGATATCTCATTGTAGATTTGATTTTCATTTCCCTAATAATCAGTGATGTTGAGCATCTTTTCACGTGCCTGTTGGCCATCTGTATATCTTCTTTGAAAAAATGTCTGTTCATATCCTCTGTCCATTTTTGGATCAGGTTGTTTGTTTTGTTGTTGTTGAGTTGTATGAGTTCTTTATATATTTTGTAAATTAACCTCTTGTTGATTAACCCCTTGCAAATGTATGATTTGCAAATATTTTCTCCCAATTGTTTCATTTTGTTCATGGTTTCCTTTGCTTTGCAGAAGCTCTTTAATCCAATGTAATCCCATTCGTTAATTTTTTTCTTTTGTTTCCCCTGCCTGAGTAGACGTGGTATTTGAAAAGATGCTGCTAAGACCAATATCAAAGAGTGTACTGTCTATATTTTCTTCTGGTAGTTTTATGGTTTCGGGTCTTACATTCAAATCTTTAATCTATTCAGTGTAAGATAATGGTCTACTTTCATTCTTTTGTATGTGGCTGTCCAGTTTTCCCAACACGGCTTATTGAAGAGACTTTCCTTTCTCCATTATATATTCTTGGCTCCTCTGTCGAAGATTGGCTATCCATAGATGTGTGGTTTTATTTCTGGGCTTTCAATTCTGTTCCATCGATCTGTATGTCTGTTTTTGTGCCAGTACCATGCTGTTTTGGTTATTATAGCTTTGTAGTATATTTTGAAGTCAGGGATTGTGATGCCTCCAGCTTTGATCTTTTTTCTTAGAATTGCTTTAGCTTCTCAAGGTCTTTTGTTGTTCCTTACAATTTTAGGATTCTTTGTTCTATTTCCATGAAGAATGTCATTGGAATTCTGATTGGGATTGCATTGAATCTGTAGATTGCTTTAAATAATATGGACATTTTAACTATGTTTATTCTTCCAATACATGAGCATGGAATATCTTTGTATTTCTTTATGTCATCTTTGATTTCCTTCAATAATGTCTTGCAGTTTTCGGTGTATAGGTATCTCACCTCCTTGGTTAAGTTTATTCCTAGATATTTTATTCTTTTTGTTGCGATTGTAAATGAGACTGCATTCTTGAGTTCTCTTTCTATATTTTGTTATTAGAGTATAGAAATGAAACTTATTTTTGTAAGTTGATTTTGTTCGTTGACTTTTAAAAACACCGAACTACATTTGTGGATATATGAAAACACAAAATAAATTGGCTGCATGATCTTTTTCAGAGAAATATTTCATTAGCCTGCAGAAGATATATTTTTGGTTTATATTTATCTTGCTTCCCTTCCACATACTATGAAAATACTCTGAATGTTCTTAGTTAGCAATCTTTCCTCAAAATTATTTTTAAATTGCATATCACAAAAATGTACTAGTAATATTTCCAATAAGTCCAAAATTTTAATTCTCAAAGTTACCATTCGGAAGAGAAAAGTTAGGGACCTGGTAAGCCTGGAGGGGAGCTGAATATTGAAGTTGAAATCTTTGGTTCTAGGATGCACTTCTAAAATATTGTCAATGCATTTAGAATTCTAGTAGTAATGGACAGAAACTGGTTATATGCTCTTCCGCTTGTATGTCTCATAATCTATGTAATGGATACTGGCACCATGGCACATATCTAAACTCTCTCTTAATCCTAATTTTAAATATACATGTTAAGCAAATGTGCAAAAAAAAAAAAAACCCTACTCCCATAGGCTCATTTATTCTTGTTTTTAAATAATAACAAAATCAAGCTGTAGAAAGAATAGAAGAAATATAATTACTGTCATATTTTAGAAACACATTTTTAGCACACAGTTCCCCTGAATTTATGATTGTCAAAAGTGTTTTTATGGAAACTAAATGTAAATTATGGAGGTAGTTTAAATTTTAATAACCATTTCCAGTACTTTTCTCATTTAAAGTAACTCAAGGATTTTTTAAAATTTTATTTTGTAAAAACTGATATTAAGGAGGGAAAACTTTTGCCTGTCCTCTTTTCCACTCCAGTTAGTTGAGTTGTTCTTAATTTAACATTTTAAGTTTACTGAAGTAAAAACATTTTAGTCAATCATTATCCACAAGCTATGTATGTATGTCCTTAGGTTTTAACTACGGCTGCCCTGAAATTAGAACTAAAGATGGAAAGCACATGGCTATGAGCTCATCACACCATAATGAGATGGGCTTCAGAGATTGCAAAGTGCTTCACTTCCACAATATGCAAATTGTGTATAACGCCAGATGCAGAAGCGCTGATCCAGTTGCAAAGTTCTATGGAGGGCATGGTGATTCATTCACAAATTGTCACAAATTTAGACACTCAGGAACTAGCAGCCTGTTTAGGGCTGCCTACATGCATGGTTACTGTGGACTATTGTATGACATTCTGGCACCTGGAAGGAGATCTCAACCTTAAATTCTGTCAAAGTCTACCATGATGTCAGACTTGGTTAACCCCGGGATATAACTCAATATTTTTATGTGCCTGTGGATATTGGATCTGCCTGCTCATGACACAGAAAAACCATTTAATTCAAAAAGAAGAACTGACCTCGATGTAAATTAGCACCTGTTAGCACCTCTCTCCACAGTGAGATTTACAGATTTCTCCTTTGAAACAAATTAACTTTGGGCCCCATAAGCCAATTTTTTTAACTTCTGTATTTATGAAATAGCCAATCTTACATTCTACAATGACATATGATTATACGTATTTCACCTTCTTGGAATAACATGTCCATTTATTCAGTAAATATTATTTGATGACTTACCAGCAGCCAGGAACTGAGTTGGATATTAAGAACAATAAAACAAATTAGAGTATGCCTGAAAAATATCTAAGTCTAGTGGAAATATAAATAAGTCATATATTCCTTGTTATCTGTTTGTGACCAAAACTATTTACTTGTTAACGTATTTGATTTTGTTTTAGGGGATGTTCGAGTGGAACAAAGATTTGACACTGAAAAAAATAAATCCTGGCCAGTTGTTGAGGTATTATTCATTCTTCTAAATAAGAGTGCAGGGAGACTTTTACAAAAGAGTAAGTTGCTTTGTTCACTCAATCAATTTTCTGCAGGTTTATCCCTGAGGTCTAATGTTTTGGCCTAATGACTCCTTTTCCAAGATATCAATCTTTTGAAAGAATGAAATACTGAGAGAGTAAAGGCTAGCAGATCTTTGAAAAATTGACTTTCTTAAGGGAAAGAAACTATATTTTTTCTCTGTGTAAAAAATGATACAGATGCATCTGGTATGTATATCTGATACGAATGGAAAATATGCATTCAAAACTCTAGATAGTTTATAGCAGGGTCAGCAATCTATGGTCTTTGGGAAAAATCAGCCTACCACCTTTGTTTGTAAATAAAGTTTTATTGGAACACAGCCATACATATTGTTTACAACTGCTTTCATGCTACAGCAGCAGAGTTGTGTAGTTGTGGTCTGTAAAGCCACAACTTTGCCACAGTTATTTACTAACTGGCCCATCGCAGAAAAGGTTTGTGGATCCTTGGTTTATAGTTTTGCATTATATTCCTGTAAAAATTAGTGTTTTACTAATTAACTCATGTTTGCAAAGTATTGCCCAAATATAAAGTGCAAAATTATAATGCTTATGCAGGTTAATTTATATCGTATTTCACATAAAAATGCAAAATATTAAACAGAATTGAAATAATCCTTTTATATGGAAACCAGCCTATAGAATCTATTTAACAGAGAAGTTAAAAGAAACACAAGTACCACTCAACAGTAAATGCTTTCTACAAAAATTACTAAATTCATTACTATATTTTCCGTGTGTAAAAGAATCTAGTGAGGAAAACAGAAATCACACCAAGTAGTTCATTGCAAGGTATTTAATATGGAGAACTAGCTGTAAAGACATTAGAAGAACTAAAACTGAGAATGGTGAGTCAACTCAGAGATCGCCAACTATGGTGCCACTACCATCTATAGGGCTAAAAGAATAAAAAGATACCAGAGGTGATGAGCTAGGGCTTCCAAGTAGAACCTGGAATCACAGCAGGTGCCACCCACTAGGAACTGGTACCATGAAAGGGTGGTATATGAGTTTCCTTGGACTGCCATAACAACTTACCATAAACTGAGTGGCTTAAAACAACATGAGTTTATTCCATTACAGTTCAGGATTTCTGAAGTCTGAAATCAAGGTGTTAGCAGGGCCGTACTCCCTCTGAAGGCTCAAGGGAAGAATTCTCCTTATCCTAGCTTCTAGTGGTTAATGGCAATCCTTGGCATTCCTTGGTTTGTTGCTGCATCACTCCAATTTCTGCCTTCCCCTTCACATGACCATCTTCCCTCTGTGTATCTGTCTCCTCTGTGTCTCTGTGTTCAAATTTCCTTCTTCTTATAAATACACCAGTCATTGGATTTAGGGCCAACCTTAGTACTGTATGACCTCATCTTGAATTAATTACATCTGCAAAGACCCTAGATCTAAATAAGGTTACATTCACAGGTTCCAGGTGGACATAAATTTGGGAGGGACACGATTTAACTCAGTAGAGATGGACTAAAGGCAAAAGGTGGATCTGCTCAGGAAATTGCTGGAGATGTTACCTGAAGCATTCTCCATCCAGTGCCTTCCATTTGCCAAATCTAACAAGAATCCAGTTGGCAATGGAGACTGGGAAATGTGCCTCGCAGAGGACAGATCTTTGGAATACAAAGCAGATCAGCGGCTGGCTAGGTAAGGGTCTGAGATACAAGCAAGCAAACAAACAAACAAATAGAAAACAACCTACTCACCATGCTTTTAAAATTCTTCAGAACTTCTTAATCTTTTGGAGACACACTAAAAAGATTATGGAGGAAATTATATGATGTTTGGAATTTGCTTAACAATAATGCAGAAAAGGGACAGAGTGTGTTAGAATCTAGATCAAGATATTTCAACAGCAGCACTACTGATATTTTGGGCTGGATAATTCTCCCGTAGGGGGCTGTGCATTGTAGAATATTTACCCACTAGATGCCAGTAATGCCCACCCCCCTACCACCAGTTGTGACAACCAAAAATGTCTCCATTGACAAATGTCCACTTGGGGGCAAAATTGACCGTGTTGAAGATCACTGGTTTTGGTGACACAAGATTGACTTTGATTTAATAATTGTTGAAGCTGGGTGATGGGCGTGGTGGTTTGTTATATTATACTCTCCATTTCAGTACATTTTAAAAATTTCCATAACAAAACTGAACAACACAAAATAAACTGCCTTAGAGAGTGTTCTGCTTCTGCTAGATTTAGTATTTGAATTAAAGCTGTTACTAAAGGTCACAAAAGTCAATACTTGAGTCAATTAGCAATGATGCTAATGAATTCTGAAGGTCAACTTCTGAAATGACTTTGCACAGAGAGAAATTGAGCGATTTTCCATGCTCTATATCTTTGTCATCAATATTCATGTATTAAGTATATAAATACATGCAACACCATATTAGATATTTATTTTTAAAATATACTTACACATATAGAACACAAGTTTCCAGAAATTTTAAATCAAATACAGATAGTCCTTTGCTTGTAAATAAAGGTCATTGGCTTAAATTTGCATTTGCCAAGGCAAATAGACAATCACATCATATCACATGACATAAGATAGCTGCATCCTAAGATGAACCAAAAGTGAGTCTGATGAGTTTGAATTCCTGTTCTTATATTATTTAGATTCTTATTTTGGACATATGATCCTTGTAGACCTCAGTCTCCTGAGGATGAAAGAATTAAACACAACACTAGTAACATGATCTTTCTAAAACATGTACCATAATTTCCTTCTTATACCTTTAATGATGAAATGCAAAATCCGTAGTATGTCATCTATATTCCTTAAAATCTAGCCTTTGCCTATCTCTCTAGTTTTGTCTTGCCATTTCTCACACCTCTATGCTCCATTCATGATAAACCACTTACAGTTCTGTGTATGTGCCATGGTTTCTGATTTCTCTGTTTATCCACATTTTCTAGATCAACACAGTTCCCATCTGGCCCATTTCACTTTTTTATATTACTGGCCTGACCATATCATCATTTGAGCTGCAATTCCCTATTAATGCACGAAGGCTTTGTCCCTTTGTCTGACGCAAGACATTCATCTAAATATCAAGCACATGGTTGAAATTTATAACAACCTATTTAGAGGGTATTGCTAGTGTATTTCAATGTGTAACTATGCAATGCATTGTTTTTCTATGGCAATTTTTAGTAAGGATGATTTAAATGTCCAAAATTTCTAGCTTCTCTTTTCATTTTGTAGTGTCTCACCTCCCGTTCCCTATATTTACTGCCCTTCAATAAAATACTTCTATCAGTAACTCCTCTTCCTAATGATTTCCTTCTCATGACTCACTTTTATTACTCATGAGCTTCCCTAAGTGGCTATGAGATGAGATCCTGGTATCTAGCTTTGTGCCACTCTATTCCACTTCCCTATAAAAGTGGTAAACACCATTACGAGAACCAAGGGACTATGGACAAGACCACTTTCAGCTTATTTTTATTTTCGGGTAAGTTTGGAACTTGCCTTCATCTACCTTAGAGGTACGAGCAGTAAATTTCTGTTGCAAACACGCAATAATGTCAAAAAATTCAACAGATCTATTTTCTTCAGCCTGAGAGCAAATTGTTAAGTTTTAGAAATGTAGGTGATACTGTTTGGAAGCTTAGAGCAGATTTTGGCTTGAACCCACAACCGGATTGGCATATTATTATCTGGAAATAATAGTTAAGCAGTCTTTTCATTTCCTTGAAGTCCTTTCCCCCTCTGTTGGAAACATTATTGAGTAGTCAGTGATGTTTGAGTCAGCTGAGTTTCAGGGAATATCTGGTGTCAGTAAAGCATCAGATCATCTGGAAAATTACATTCCAGATATGAAAGATTCATTATTCCAAATTTCCTGCTGGGTGAAAATCAGCATTATTCTAGGTACGGAAAAGAATAACCCAGCAAGATCTGTACTTCTTTTGTTAATTTACATTGTTTTAATTTGTATGAATTATGTAATTATTATACATATACCATAAAGGAGAGAATATTTATAATGTGATATAATCAGACTCTGTAGCTATTATATAAACATAGAATCCATTCCCATTTTGTATGCACACTGCTATATGGGGACAAAACAAAACCTTTGAAAATGTACGTGTGTGCATATCTTTCAGTAAATATTTTTATGTCTTTGTGCATCCCATTGTACTATTTACCTAAAATTTAAAGTTTCCATTAAGGTTTTGTCTATAAATGTTTATTATATGTCTGTATTTGCAAAAATAACTTGAATAAACTTACACTTAATAAGCCCAAATCATCTCCCTTATCTACTTGGGTTTATTAAATATTTTCAATTACAAGGATGTAAAGTGATCATTGTGTTAGAAAATTATTTTCTCAGTTTCCTCTCCCACTTATGCTCTAATATCAGAACTTAACAATCCTTTTAATATGAAAACTACAGAAAACTCACTTTTTATAAATGGTCTCTTTAAAATATAATTTCTAAACATATTTCATTATTTAACTTTGCTCCTTAGGAGCAATGTGTTTCACCACAAGGCAAATAAGAGATTTACTTGTAAACTAGAAGTCAACACATTAGGATGGAATGAAAGCCTTCCTGGTAAAGGAATTTTTAAGTGGCAGATCATTTACTGTCAAACCCTAAATAACACTACATAGGAATGCCTAAGGGTGCCTTGAAACAAATTGTCCCCATTTCAGATTTCACAATTAAAAGGGAAGGAGGACTTCCAAACATCCTTCATTCCAGACATATGAGTGCATCTGGAGTTACAACCCTGGCAGCGATCAGTTGCTGCATGTTAACAAAGCATGCCCCAGTTGCATACCTGGGATGGCAATGATGCTTGGCTTGGTGAGTCACTCAACCCCTGAGGACATTTTTGCAAATAGAGGCAAAACGTCAAGACCTTTCTCAAAAATTAAATCAGCAAGCTTCCTAGTTATCCTCCCGACTTAAGTAGAAGGAGTAAATTCCTATTCCCTGAAGCAGCTTGTAAGAGCAGAGCTGCCTGAGCACAGTTCAGAGATGCCTTTAGCATGAATGGGAGCTGGGAAGAAATAGCCTTTCAGAATATAAAGCAGGAAAAGTTTTCTCTTCCCATAAACCTATATGTAATACTTTTATAAAAAATAATTACTCTGTAGGATCCATGCATGGGAATTACACTAGAGATCTCTAACCAAGGTCAGAATTTTAAGAAATAATTTCACGTACTTATAATATACTTTTTATAAAGATGTATGAACATGTTTCTATGGGTATCTATTTCAGATACTACAATCTATCTTCAGCTCTCTATATCTATTTTAAACTTGGCTTTGCCCACTGATTTTAAATACAAGCATGCCATACTCTCAGCAGTGCTGTCCAATAGAACTTTGTGCTGTGATGGAAATGTTCTGTATCTACCTTGTCCAATATGATAGTCTCTGGCCTATTGAGTGAGCACTTGAAATGTGGCTAATGAGACCAAGGAACTGAATTTTTAATTTTTAAGTTGTCGTTAGCTTACATTGCAATGGCCACGTTTGGCTAGTAGCTATTGGTATTGGGCATCACAACTTTAGAACAGCTCTGCTCAAGCTTTAATATGCACCGGGGGATCTTGTTCAAAGGAAAATTCAGATGCAGTGTGTCTGGGTAGAACCTGAGATTCAGCATTTCTATCAAATTCCCAAGTGATGCTGATGCTGCAGCTCCACAGACCACCCTTCAAGTAGCAAGGCTTTAGAAGAATCGTTCTCAAACTTTGATGTATATTAAAATAACCTGGGGAGTATTAAAAACCCCAGTGCCCAGGCTGAACCCGATGCCAAACAAATAAGGGATTCTCTTGATGAGACACAGGCATCAGATGTTTTTAAATCTTTCTCAGTGATTCCAATGACTAGCCAAGTTTGAGAGCTATAGTAGTTCCCCCCTTATCCGCAGTTTCGCTTTCCTCGGTTTCAGTTACCTGTGGTCAGTTGCGGTCCAGAAGCAGATGATCCTCCTGACATATAGTCGAAAGGTGAGTAGTAGCTTAATACTAGGTCATAATGCCTATGCCATTCTCCCCACTTTATCTCATCTTGTAGGCATTGTATCATCTCACATCATCATAGGAAGAAAAAGGGTGAGTACAGTACAATAAAATATTTTGAAAGAGAGAGACCACATTCATACAACTTGTATTACCGTATATTGTTATAATCGTTCTATTTTATTTTTAGTTATTGTTGTTAATCTCTTACTGTGCCTAATGTATAAATTAAACTTTATCATAGGTATGTATGTATAGGAAAATCATAGTGTATATAGGGTTTGGTGCTATCTGCGATTCACGCATCCACTGATCTTGGGGGGGGTCTTGAAATGTATCCCCCACAAATAAGGGGGGAGTACCGTAGTGCTTTGGAACAGTGCTTATTGTACTGTAAAGTGCATAGGAATCTCGTGGAGATCTTGTTTAAATATAGATTCTGACTCAGTTGGTGTGGGGGGGGCCTGATATTTTTACATTTCTAGTAAGCTTCCAGGTGATTCCAAGGTTAGTGATTTGCTCTAGACATTGCTATGCAAAGAGTATAATTAGCATCACCTGGGAACATGTTAGACCTGCAGAACCTTGGGCCCTATCCTAAAATAATTGAATGGGAATCTGTTTTTGAATGGCATTCACAGGCAATTTGCACGTACATTATAGTTAAGGGACACTGATCCTGAAATCTTAAACATTTTTTGTTAATATTGAGTTTGAAGAGTTTGAGAGTCATTTTTAAGGTTAGAATTTGAACGCAGTGATCCTCAAAGTACGACCCCAGGTCCAGCAGCATCTGCATCATGGGCAATTTATCTGGGGACAGGGCCCAACAATTTGTGTTTTATTGAACCATTTGGGTGATGCTCCTGTATGCTAAATTTTGAGAAACACTGCTCTGGCTTTTGTTGGGTTCAGAATTCTGAAGAAATAAGCTTTATTAATATTTATTTTGTATAGTTCTTATAGTGTATACAAGGCACATACCCAATGCTTTGTACACACTGTATCATGCATCATGTAAGAAGAGACTATATATCCCAAGGAACAGTATTGTCACATAGATGTTCAATTAATATTTGTTGAATTAGTGATTGAATGGTTATTTATGAATAAAATGCATAATATACAGAATTTTTGGAATCTTCCAGGTGGATCTTTTCTTAATGTATGTGAAGAAGATTGGCCCTAAGCTAACATCTGTTGCCAATCTTCCTCTTTCTGCTGAGGAAGATTGTCCCTGAGCTAACATCTGTGCCAATTGTCCTCTATTTTGTATGTGGGAAACTGCCACAGTGTGGCTTGATGAGCAGTTCATAGGTCTGCGCCCAGGATACGAAGCCCCGGCCGCCAAAGCAAAGCATGTGAACTTAACCACTATACCATCAGGCCGGCCCCCAGGATGATGTTTTTAAATGCAAATCTGATCATTTTATTTCTTCAGTAAAATCTTTTAGTGCCTTACTGTTTCTGTAAGAATGAACCTAAATCCCTTAAACTGATCTACAGGATCTGGCCACATCCCATGCCACTGTCCACTATCACCACTCTCCATGATCCCCCGTCCACCACCCAGCTCTCTATAATAAAACTATTCTAGCCTTCCATCACTTTGGTCTTTGAACCATACTCCTTCCCACTTTAGGGTCTTTGCACATGTTGTTCTTTCTAAAGAGTTCATTCTTTGCATATCTACCCCGTTCCCTAGTTAACCAATTCTCATCCTTTATTTGCCAAAGGTAAGTCCTGTGCCCCATGGACTTATATAGCATCATTCTCCTCTTTTTCCACATACTTACATATATGTTCTAACTGGTCCTTTGAGGTCATAGGTCATGCACAGACAAGTCATAAATGTTCTCTTTTTAGAAACTAGTAAATCTTTTTTTTTTAAGATTTTATTTTTCCTTTTTCTCCCAAAGTCCCCTGGTACATAGCTGTGGACTTTTTTTCAGTTGTGGGTCCTTCTAGTTGTGGCATGTGGGATGTCACCCCAGCATGGCCCGATGAGCAGTGCCATGTCTGCACCCAGGACTCCAACTGGCGAAACCCTGGGCCACTGAAGCAGAGCGCGTGAACTCAACCACTTGGCCACGGGGCTGGCCCCATAGAAGCTAATAAATCTTAACTGCTGCCATCAGAATTTACCATTTACCATTCCAAAATTTACCATTATTTTCAACATCACCCTAAGCATTCTCCAACTAGTGCTTTCCATCAGCAATGAGTTTTACGTCATTTTGTTACTTACATATGTGATAAGATACAAAATAATTTTTAAAAGTATATGCTCTTGATCATTTTCAGGTAACTTTTATAGCGAGTATAAGGAACATCTCATTCTATACATGCTATTTTATTAGACTAGAAATATTTAAAACTAAAAATTAGCCTGAATCATGGAAATAAATCATTTTAATCCAAGTAAATATTATAAATAAAGTATTTTGGTAATTTCCAGGAGGAGGAATACAAACATCATCTGGAGATAATTCTGAATTAATATGTGTGTTTGTATAATATAACTTTCCTGTTTTTAAATTATCTGATACTTTGTTATGCATAAATCACCATTATCTTTAAAAGAAATTAAAGAATATTAATTAGTGTTTGAGCTAAAATTACTTAATTATGTAGGCTAGGTTATTCTGCAGTAAAAATAGCTACAAATTTTGACAACTTATAAAGCAAAAGTTTATTTTTTGCTCATGTACTGCATGCATAGTGGACTGGCTGGGAACTCTGCTCCGCATCATCTCAGCTCAGTACCAATTCTGATGTAGCAGCCATTATCTCAAATGTTAGGGTTGCTTTGGCAAAGTTAAAGAGAGAGCACTGTGCACCTCTTACTTTAAATAAAATTTAATATATTAAAATTTTTCCCAGCTTTAAGGAGATGTAATTGACATATAACATTGTGTAAGGTTAAGGTGTACAATGTGTTGATTTGATACACTCATATATTGCAAATAATTACCACCATAGCATTAGCTAACACCTCCATCATGTCACATAATTACCATTTCTTTTTTGTGGTGAGAACATTTAAAATCTCTCGTAACAACTTTCAAGTATATGATACATTATTGTTGACTATATTGCATATACAATATATTGTTAACTATATTGTATGTACAGTTCTGCACATTAGATCCTCACAACTTATTCATCTTCTAACTAGAAGTCTTTACTCTCTGACCAGTTATGTCCTACTTCTTTGAAAGCTTCTGCTTGAGAGTGGCACACATCACTCCACTCACACTTTATTAGCTAAAACAATTTACATGGTTTCAACTTCAAGGGGGCAGATAAATGCAATCTTGACAAATATCTGGAAAGAGAAGATCGAAATATTAGTGAAGAGCACTAATGAATATCAGTCTGCCCTGATGGTTACCAAATATTTGGTTTATTCTTCTTGCATGAAAAATACACACATCTCCCTGACACCTTTCCAAGGAATAAAATCAAAAAATCCCATCCTATCATACATTTGGCTGAAATTTCAGAATTTCTGACTGATGTGTGAAAATCTTTACATCAGATCCACACATGTCCACTCTTGATCCAGAGACCTATGACCTATGAACTAATAAAACAAGTGAATAAATGATATGTCCCACATCAGTGTTATAGATATACTAGGAAACAATATAAGGATGAAAGCTGGAGGGGATGTGAGTGGGTAGAATGTTCTTTTGACTTGGCGCTGATCATGCTACAAGAAAGGGGTGTCCAGTTCATTGCTCTCCATGGTCTCCAGCTACAAACTTTGAAGATGTTTCCTTTTCCATTATCATCCTTGGACAAATCTGAAATAAGCATTGGAGAACATCTCTCCTTGGGGATCTTTATAGTTTTCTCGGTCTGCTGAACCTGAAAAGGTTGAGGCTCCAAGTGTCATTTTGAGTCTTAAACAGTCATAAAGTTTTCCATTTCTATTGCAGTAACATTCTCTTAAGAAACTTAGTAGGCTTATTATGTATTTAATTCTAGTCAGTTCCATGCTCTAAAAGTCGTACACACAGTCTATTTCTGTACTTGCTTATTCTGTTTGCTATATTTCTTGACTTTCTCATCCTCACGTCTTCCTCTTTCAACCTAATTGCTTGTTTCTTGAACTTATCAAGTTCCAGTAGGTGAGCCATAATTTTATTCTCTTTTTTCTTGAGCCATTTTGCCCAATTGAAAGGATTTACTGGGTGTCAAAACCTTAATTGGGTCTTTTCTCTGAAAGATCTTAATTTGCTCAGAGATTTTAATAGTGGATATGGAGAGAATACCCTTGATTTGATTTCTGTCACAAGGCTGGGTTTTAATTGGCCTTTGTCTCTCAAAGCCCTTCTCAGATGTATATTTTAGCAATTAGTGTTAAAAAGCAGTTGCCTCTTCTAATCCTACAAGTCCCCAAATTTCTGGCCTTCACCCTCTCCTTTTATTCCTGCTTGCAAACTAGCCAATCCTTTTCAAAGCCAATCTCTTTCTTGTAGTACTTTATCAAAACTAGCAATGAGCAACCAACACGCACACTCGCATTCTTTTGCAATCTTTATTTCTTGATTTACAAATTCACAAGGTATGTAATTTGGCTTCCAGATTATCTCTGTCAACAATTTTATCAAATGATTACATGTTGCATCACATAGATCACCATTCTTGTAATCTCTGATAATAGTTTCCTCACCACCCACTTCCCAGTCTTTATTTTAAGGTTTTTTTAATGGAAGTACCACATTTCTAGGTATACATTTCTGTAGTAATCAAGATAGATGATATTATATAGATTATTTTGCCATTAAAAGATTATTAGTAACTTATATCATCAAGATATATTTCTTGCTACTGCTACATGAGAGAGCTAGAGACTCTCCTCATTCTGGGACTGAGGCAATGGCACAGGGACAGAGAGAGGATGGTGATTGAGCCTGGAAATGACACATCATGTTCTACACACATTTCTTCAGCTAGAGCAACCCATATGTTCAGTTAAAAATTCAGGTATGGGGAGATACAAACTCCCCACGTGCCTGGAAAGAGAAACAAAAACTATTTTGTAAATTGCACCAATGATCATCCTACCAAATAGTAAATGAGTCAATTTGGCTATCAAAAATATTGGAAGGAAATATGACATGAATCCATAATTTTACTAATGCTCCAAAATAATTTTACATATATTTATATTTCCTACTATATATAGTATATTATACAGTACTTACATTTATATTACATATGTTTTCCTAAATATTTTTGTAATTTACAGTGATAAAAATAGTGGTTAAAATGGTCACAGCACTTTATACTCATTAATTCATCTTATTCTTACAATCACCCTATGAGGTAGGTGTTATTACTCCTATTTCAGTGATGTTGAAGCATTAGTATTAAATAATCATGCCCAAGAAGTGAACTCATCACTTGGTAATGAGTGAAAATGGGCAAGGCCCACATTTCTAGTCACTTTCTAGACAGATCGTCTGATTGTTCTACAGGCACTCCGAGATTAACAAATTCTAAAACAACGACAGTAGTGGTAGTATGTTGAAGAGGCAACTACCACCTTTGACCAAGATATTTTTTATCTTCTTTATTGTAGATAATGTATCAACAACATTGAGGTTAGGTAATTCAACTTTACTTTTTACTTTCTCCTACCACCACTCATCAACACACGAAAGTGCTACTGATTTTATCTCTTTAATTGTCCTTAAGTGTTCTCAAAGCAACTCTATATCAGGCTATCAAATGAGTTCTACTTGGTGCCAAAGAGTAGAATAATGCCTCATAAGTGAAGCAAAATGAATATTTAATATGTAAAAAATCCATATAATATAGAAGAGAATTTCCATCACTAATGGTGTTGTTTAATAAATGTGCTCTGGACTGATACGTTATGGAAAACTTTCAAATATATAATTCAAATATATAATTTATATCAATAAATTAGATAAACTATGAAGTGCTTTTAAAATCTAGGATTCTGTGACTCTAATGTGCTTACAAGCAGACCTACTTTCCTCTTCCTTTCATATTTCTAAATCTTCCTTTATAGAATTAGTACATCTATACACCTAATTTGAGTTTTGCCTCCAAGTTTCCTAACTTAAAATTAGTTATCTCTGAAGTCATTCTCCCATCCTTCAAATTCTTTGACCCTCTTGATTGACCTCACAGTGTACTCTATTAGCATGTTCCTTCCTAGTTGCTATTTTGCCCCCCTTTTTTCTTTCCTCATTTCCTACTCTACCAATCTAAGTTGCAATGGTTCAGGCATTTCAGGCATTCCTTCTCGCTCCTTTGCTGTAAACCATAGTGTCATCTTAATACATACTGAAAAATCCTTTGATAAATTCCAATAGCTATTCTTGATAAAAACATTCAGCAAACTAGGAAGTTCTTTTAGGGAACTTCCTCAATCTGATAAAAGGCACCTATGAACAATTCTATAGCTAAAATCATATTATTTGTGAAATACTAGATTTTTGCCCCTAAAGTCAGGAACAAAGCAAAGATATTCACTCCTTCCACTTCTATTCAATAATTTAGCAGGGGGGACCTAGCCAGTGTAAGAAGGCAAAGCAAAGCAAGAAAAGTCATAGAGACCAGAAAGGAAGAAACAAAACTGTTTAAAATGTATACAGTATGAGTGTACACATAAAAAATCCTAAAGAATGTCCAAAAAGATATTAGAACTGATAAGTAAGTTAACCAAGATTGTGGGATACAAGATCATATGCAAAATTAAGTTGCATTTTTATAAAACAACTATGAAAAATCTAAAATTGCATCCCAAAACATAGGATGCTTAAAGTCTAAAAATATAGGTGTACAATTTCTCCATTAAAAACTACAAAGCACTGATTAGAGAAAAAAAATTTAACTAAATAATTGGAGAGTATACCATGTTCATAGATTTTCATATTCAATCTTATTAATATGCTGATTCTAAATAAATTCATCTCTAGAGTCAATGCAATTCCAATAAAAGCCACAGTAGGCAGACGCCTTGTAGTAATTGACAAGCTGATTGCAAAATTTATATAGAAATGCAAAGAAACTCAAATAGCCAAAATCATTTGAAAAACGACAAAGTTGGAAGACTTACACTGTCTGATGTGCAAACTAGCTATAAATCAATAGTAATCAAAACAGCATGATATTGTCATAATAATAAACATATAAGTCAATGGAATAGGATATGGTCAACTGATTTTCATCTAATGTGCCATGGTGTTTCAATGTAGAAAGGATAAACTTTTCAACAAATGATGCTGGAACAACTAGATAATCATATGGAAATAAATGAACTTTGACACTTACCTTGCACTGTAAAAAAATAACTTGAAATTGATCATACACATGGACATAAAACTGTAAAACTTCTGGACGTAACCATAGGAGAATATCTTTGCAGCCTTAGGCTAGGTAGATTTCTTAAAATAGGACACAAAAAATATGTCATAAAAATTCATTAATTTTTTTTGTTGTGGTAAAATATACGTAATATAAAATTTATAATTTTAATCATTTTTAACGTACAGTTCAGTGGCATTACGTACACTCACCAGCAAACATCTCCAGAAGTTTTTTATCATCACAAACTGAAACTCTGTACCCATTAAACAATAACTTTGTTCCCTTCTTCCCCCAGCCCCTGATAACTACTATTCTACTTTCTGTTTCTATGAATTTGACTATCCTAGGTACCTCATATAAGTCAAAATATACAATATTCGTCCTTTTGTGTCTGGCTTATTCACTTAGCATAATGTTTTCAAGGTTCATCCTTGTTGTAGCACGTATTACAATTTTATCCCTTTTTAAACCTGAATAATATTCCGTTGTGTGAATATATCAGATTTTAGTGATCCAGTCATCTGTCAATTGACATTTGAGTTGTTTCCACCTTTGACTATTGTGAATAATGCTACTATGAATGTCAGTGTACACTATCTCTTTGAGTCCCTGCTTTCAATTATTTGGGGTGTATACCTAGAAGTGGAGGAGGTTGCTTTTGTTATCCTGGAGGATTTAGGAGAATTTGTGAGTATAATATTCTCAGGCTCATCCACCATATGTCTCCTTTCCAGATTTCAGCACCCTATTATTTTCCTATCAGAGTCCCAACTTTGTCATGGGGTACTGTGGACACTGCATATCTCATCTCTTTTGTAGCTCTGTTACATTTACAATCAAATTCTAGGCCTTATTTTCTTAAATAACAAAATGCACTATGGAAATTTTCAAATATTTATAGAGGTAGATATAATAGTAAAATGAAGACACATGCACCCATCACCCAGCTTCAATAATTATCAATGTACAAGAAATCTTGTTTTAAATATACCCTCACTGACTCCCACTACCTGATCATTTTGTAGCAAATCTCTGACATCAGTATTTTATTTGTAAATATTTCAATATATATATTTTAAGATGACTCCTTTTAATATAAAAGTATTTTTATGACACCAAAAAGGAATAATAATTCCTTAAAACTATCAAATATCCAGTCAGTGTTTACCATATTTTCCATAACATCTTATAAAAGTTTGTGTATGTGTTTAATAGTTAGTTTATAACAAGATCTGGGCCTGTCTGCATTGCAGCTGTTGGGAATGGGAGGCCCTCTGGCTTTTACAACATGCCCTTCATTGTCAGTTGGCTTCTCTGAGATGTTCATTTCATTTTTGCTAGGCTTTCAATGCTATTAACAGAAGTCAGTCTACTCTACAATCATTCTAAATTAGCTTTGGCCTCATACAGTTCAATTGTTATAGCAACCATATATTCCAAACTCTCACTGTCAACCTGTATTTCATCCCAATTAACCAGAGGTTTTTAAAAACCTTTTTAATTGTAGTGCCTTTGCATGACATGGGCTATCATCACCTACCTCACCTCTCACCAGAAATGGCATCCCTATTGGTATTAATCCGATGAGTAATCCAACCCCCAAAATCCATCCAAAAGACATGCGGTATGTTTGCTTTCTAGGGCCACTTCTGATGCCAACTATCAGTCTGGATTCTCTAAAAAGCAAAGCTTGAGCGAAATATTATGAGCTGCTAGTTTATTAGGGAGTGTAATCCCAAGAAAGCAAGAGAGAGGTAAATGAATACAGAATCAGGGGGAGAAGACAATATGTGGAAGGATTCCCAAACTAGCCTCCACTTGGCATCAGGCGTAATTTATTATTCAACCTCAATGGGCTTTCTTCTGAGAAGCCTTATGAACTACTGAGTCTCAGGAAACTTGGGGAAGGGAAGAGTAGTGAAATTTGTATTCACCAGCTTCCAATCCAATTCATTAAAGCTACTTTTCCACGGGTTTCAACTCTCCCACACTTCTGGGTTATGCTTTGATCTCATACCTCAGTGGCAACAGGGAAGTTCCAGGTGGAGAGCTAGAGGCACACTGTAAAAAAATGAAATGAGGTCATGTTGTGTTGTGCCTGCATGTAGCCACACAAAGTTGGTAACTTCAGCAGTGGCTGGTGTATGTATTGGAGGAGGTGTTGCAACCAGTGTACAAGGGCTGTAGAGATAAATGGGATCAAGAGACTCTGAGGTGGCACATAAGATATGTCTGATACAGAGCACTGTCATAAATTATCCTGACCACACTCAGTTCTTCATTATCCACATAGACTGTTGTCTTGTCAGGTTAAAGAGAAATAGCATAAGTCACTAGTCAAAATTATTTAAGATGGAAATTCTGTTCTGTATAATGTGAATTCTTGAACCAAAATGATCTATCATTGTCAGGTTTGAAGGTGTCTTTTGAAATAGAGAATGGCAACAATCCACTTACATAAAACGTTACCAGCAACAAAGAAAATATCATGTGGCAGCAATGGGTGGCTACACTGTCTGAAAATTCTGTGTTCATTACATATCAAATCAAGTATCAAAGAGATGTAGATGCATTTTCCTACTTGCAACACACAAAAATCAATTTAAACATTATATTTCCTAAAAAGGAAGGACAAATTTTGGACACTAGATGAGTTTTTGTATCATCCTTTTGTGGCAACATCCATGGTAACCATAAAACACAGGCCACTGGGGAAATTAGAAGTACTTCAGTCAGATTGGAAGAGTGGAGAAGTAAACATTGGACTAGCTCCTAGCTGAGAGAGGATGAAAGGGACAGAGCCAATAGCTCTTTGCTAAAAGAGTCAGGGCTGTCTCTAAATGTCTTGAAACTATTATTGCATAACTAAAGTAGATGTGAATTCATTACTGTGTGTTCTGCTGAGTACTTCAGTGCTTAGTGCTAATATAATTGAAATTATTGATATTGTCACCAGCAATCTATTCTCTGTGTTGGAGAACTGTTGTCTGATGACTCCAGGCACTTGGTAAAGGAGGATACTTTAGAACTAATCTGGACCCAGTAGTTTGAATTGATAATCGCAAAAGATATCCAGGTCAAATGCCTAGATTCTTTTTGGAGCTGCAAGTACCCGCAGCTGGAGTGCACGGTCTTCATCTCGCTAGAACTTAATGTTCTTGTCGTGATGCTCACTTCACCAGCTATGCACAGGCTTATTTTACCAGAGACCAGAAGATATCCACCATTGTGTCATTCTGAGAGAAGTACCATTCACTACATAGTTTCAGTGGTGAAATTCAATCTGATCAAGGGTTAGATTTTGAGATTTATTTTCTGTGGAAAGTACACAGCTCTCTAGACTATACAAGGGCAGAATTTCCCCTTATTATCCACAATGAAATACACAATACGAGAGAATTAACCAAATTTTACTATTTTTGTAATGGAATTGCCACTAAACAGAAGAAACTTTGTTGACAGTGAGTGGAATTGTTAGTGCATGCCTATAATCTCATGAGGATATGAACCATTGTCTTTATCTTATTTCATAATCTTTCGCAAGAAACTAGGCTGCCCATTAATCTCTTTTTAGGGGTGCACAGGTGAGGTGAGACATCTGAGAAGCTCACTCAGTACTCAGCTAAACTGAAATATACTTTGCAGACTTTAAGTTGGTTGGCCACATGCCACTCAATGGTAGAATAGAGACTGATACATAGCAGAATCTCGCAGTCTTGCTACAGCTGTGAGTACTCCTTGTAGGGGTAAAATAACCAATGCTTATAATCTACCTTCTGTTTCAAGGGTGTGAGGGGTGAGCTTATGACTTACCTATATACCAAAAGTGAGGTGAATGTGGGTTAGGGGTTCTTGAGATGATTCAAAAAATAACCTCTTGTTAACATGGGAATTTAATGAGAGAATTACCCCCTATTTTCTAATGCAGAGGGAGCTTGTAAGAATGAAGGGTGGAAAAACCCCTTCATGCTGAAATAATAGATTCCTTACTATAACTTACCAGGACGCTAGGAGAAAAAGTAGGGTAGTAGATCAGAGTGGAGAAATGGGTATTGCAAAATACTATGGCCCCAGTGCCTCAAAATTGTTACTAAATAAAGATGTGACTCACTTTTTATTATTTCAATTGGAATTCAAGTGTAATTGTACCATATGGTAAAAATATTCTGATTCCCTATCAGAAGGTTCATGTGGGAAGGATACAAAAGGAGAGCTGGAATTTGTCCTGGAATGTCTTCCTGATATAATAGTAGTAAATATTTTGATCTAAGTGTCAGAAATTTCCCCAGAAGTGAGTCTAGAATTGAATCTTTTGTTCATTTTATTGCTCATCATTAAATGGTCTCTTCCAATCTGAGTATATACAATTCTTCCATCAGATAATAAAACTTTTTTCTATATTTATTAGTATTTCTTGCCCTTCCCTTTGTTCTTTGTTATCCCTGTACAAAAATTTCATTGGATGTGTTTTGGTGTGTCTAGTTTTATGCTCCATGTTACTAACACTTTTCTCATATTCCTCATTCCTTTTTTCTTTTCCCCTGGATTTTGAAATATTCCCCAGCTCATGAATTTGATTCTCTGAAATCATCCTTTCTACAATTTAGTCTGTAATTTTGAGTTTTTAACTTTAGAAATCATGACTTAAATTTGAATTACGTTTAATTATTTCATTGTCACAATCTTTTGTTTTGGATATATCTGTTGGCATTACTCCGAAGATATGCATTACAGTCTTGCATCGCTTAATGACAGGGATACATTCTGAGAAATGCATGGTTGGACGATTTTGTCATTGTGTGAACATCATAGAGTATACTGAAGGGAATAAAATTTGCCACCCAAAGTGTCTCCTTAACATGAGGATTAATTTGGGTTGATTATTCTTAAGAAACAAAAGACAAAGTTTTTCTTGTTATTTTCCCCTTAATTGCCTAATAGAATTCCGGTAAAACGACCTGTCTCAGGAAGCAAACTATCACCTTAGCATAACGTGAATTGGGTGGTAGACAGGGAGGAACCTAGAAAAGCTTGTTTGTTGGGCTCCCCTCTGTGTCCTTCTGTTTCTGTGTGGCCAAACACTTGTTTTCCAAATATTTGCTCTGTAGCACCTTCCTGTGAATTGCCTTCCTTCCCTTTTAAGTCCCTGACTTTCCTCAACCCAGCACCTTCTTTTGTCTTTAGCTGAGGATGGTATTTAAGGTGAGGGCATCAACCATTCGGTGAGTTACTCAATTTTCCTGGCTTTCTGTCATGCATATATGTTATTAAACTTTTGTTTGTTTTTCTCCCATTAACCAGTCGATGTCACTTTAATTCTTAGACCAGCCAGAATAACCTAGAAGGGTAGAGGAAAATTTTTTCCTCCCCTACAGTACTTACACAAACCCGGATGATATGGCCTACTACACACCTGGGCTATATGGTACTAATCTTATAGGACCACCGTCATATATGTGAAGCGTTGTTCACCAAAATGTCATTATGCAGTGCATGACTGTATACTTATTTTAAATATGTTCTGTTTTAACTCTCTCTTTCATTGTGAGTTTGTTTATTTTGTTGAAGTTTGGCACCTCTCTTTCATGAACTTGTTTTTCCGCAAATGCATGGTGATACTTGTTTTTCTCTTCATATTGTAGATGAGGTTCTAGATTTAACATTTGTAGCTTGCACATGGCTCTTTAGCTCAAGTGAAAATCTTAATCTTGCATTGTTTAAGGATTCTGAGAACAGGAGTCCTAATTCTGGAAGCTTCATAGTGGAAGGGCACATAAATAGACAGTTAGTTATTCATTCATTTGGGATGTTCAAGCAGGTTAAATTCCGAAAGTCAAGGTTCACCTTCCCTTGTGATACCTGTAAGTTATCAGAACACTTTCTATTTATCCTGCCCTTTTGACTACTATGAGATTACCTAGAGTCACAAAGACCCACCTCAGAAAACTGTATTCTACCAGGTACATTGAAAGTAGGACTTTTGCAAATATCATGCATGTATTAGGTGCCATGAAATATTTGCCATGAAATTGAATCTAATATAGATGTGTCATTTACAATTCAAAATACTAAGTCATTTTATCGTCAAGTTTATTTAATTAAATTACTTTTAATCTGTATTACTATGGTAAGTATGGACAAGTGATATGTGCTTTTGATATAATGGTGAATAACATAGATGGGGTTCCTACCGTCTCATGGTTTATAGCCTGGTAGAAGGGCATAAAACACATTACAAAATAATGCAGTTACTGCTACAATAGAAGCATTATTCAGCACTGAAGTAGAACACAGCAGGGATGATAAATTCAGTCTGAGTATGTAAAGGAAGACTTCTTGGGAAGAGTGAAATCTAAGCTGGGTTATGAAAGATAACTAGAAATTATCCAAATTAGGTTGAGATAAAAAAGTGTTCCAGGTGTGAAGAATAGCAGCTGTATTAGCACAGAATCAACATAAAGCATGGTACATTTAAAGAACTAAAGGGAATTTGAATTTGACTCAGAGTGTGGAAAACAGTGTAGGAAGTGGAAAGAGATGAGACTGGGAAAATAAATAGGTTTAGATCATGGAAGATCAGGTATGCCATGTTAAAGGATTTGTCCTTTATTTTAGATATATAAAGAATTTTGAGAAAAAAACTGACATGATCAGATTTTCAATTTAGAAAGATGAATCTGGTTATATTATGAAAAATAGAATGTTGGGAAAATGGAGGCAGGAATAGAGATCAGGGATCGTGATCAGGAGTTACATAGTGCTTACATAAGAGATGTCGGTGGTCTTGACTTGAATTTGGCAAGCACAATAGAACTTGGTTATCATTGGGCTATGAAAGATTGGAAAGAGATCAAGACAAATACCTGGTTTCGTGGCATTGGCAGCTTGGTGGATGTTGATTTCATTTCTTAGAATCAAAATTACAGGAAGAAGAGCTATCATTGGCAGATGGTTTTGGGCAGCAAAGATGACTTTACTTTTGGATAGCTTTAGACAACACATGAGTCTATGCACTAATAGAACTTATTTACAAAAAGAGGTGAAGGTCAGGATTTGGCCTGTAGGCCATGATTAGCTGACTACTGGTTTAACAGAAATCAAAGGACACTAAGAAGGACAGTTGTTAGAGTAAAATGAGGAATATAAAGTGTTATAAAGCCAAGGGTAGAGGGTGTTTAAAAGACAAGGGAATGACCCATAATACCAGGAGATGCAGGAAAGTTCAGTCAGAACTTTCTATTGGATTTTGGTGATAAAAGTTTCATTGGTGCTCCAGAAGCCAGCTTTCAGTGAGTTGAGGAGATGAAGTGAGAGGAAAAATAACTGTGTATAAGCAACCTTTTAAAATTGTTGATTTGTAGAGCCAGCCCTGATGGCCTAGTGGTTAAAGTCTGGCATGCTCCACTTTGATGGCTCAGGTCTGGTTCCTGGGCACAGAACCACACCACTCGTCTGTCAGTAGCCATGCTGTGGTGGCAGCTTACATAGAAGAACTAGAAGGACTTACAACTAGAATATACAACTATGTACTGAGGCTTTGGGGAGGAAAAATACGTAAAAAAAAAAATTGTTGAGTTCTAAAGAGAAGAGAAGAGATATGCTACTAAGTAGGGGTGGTAGTAGGTCTGAAAAACGTATTTTAAGATGAGACAGAACAAAGGATATTCAAATGTGAATAGGAAAGAGCAATAGAGAGGTAGTAGTAGAAGATGCATGATACACATGATAAAGAAGGTATAACTGACATAAGAAATGTCCCTTGAAAATGCAAGAGAATGGGCAAAGATGGAAATTCAATCTTAGAGAGGAAAAAGAGTATCATTTTCATTATAACTAGAGGGAAGGAGATAGTGGCATTTCAGGCTTGTATCCATTATCTATCCCTGCATATCAAACTACCCCCCCACACACACATTAACAAGGATTTATTATTCACACTTCTGTAGGTTAGCAGGGCTCACTTGTCTAGTTCTACTTTATTTATGTTGGCTGAGATCACTCCTGCAGAGCAGTTATCCAGAGACTCAACTGGGGCTGGATATCTTAAAATGGCTTCATGTCTAATGATTGTCTAATGTCTAATGATTGGTGCATCTACAAAAGACCTCTAGCTCATGTTCCTCTCCAGCAGAATAGCCATGGCTCCTTAGAATGTAAGAGGGGGGAAAATTGAAGTGGCAAAGCCTCTTAAGCCAAGCCTCAGAGTTTGCAGAATGTCTCTTCTGCCACATTCTATTTGTCAAAGAAACTAACAGGGCCAGCCCAGATTCAAAGGGAGAGTAAATAGGCACTGCCTCTTTAATGGGAGGAAGGGCAAAGTCCCATTGCCAGAGGGCATCTGGGACGGCAGAGGTTGTTTCTGGTGTCTCTGTGAACCATCTCCCACAAGGCTTTATAAAACTCATTCATTTTGAAACGTGCCTGTTTCTCTTCCTAGTCTCAACAAAATGGACTGATTAGAACTAGAGTGTTGAAGGTACGTTGTATAAGCCGTAATAACTAGCAGGTGGAATTAAGAAGAATCTCTATCTTATTCAGATCTTCCTTATAACATAGAAAAATTAAACAAAAGCAGCTGGAATACTTTAGATTTCATAATCCTTAATGGGTGGAAAAAAATATGAAAATGCTTCTTTATGGTTGCTTCAAACACTAAAATCCAAGATACAATATGACAACTCCACTGATTTTTGTCTTAAGGCTTCTGTTTATAACTTACTTTCTCCTTTCTGCTAAACAGCGATTAAAACTTGGTCCCACTGAAACCCAGATTCGAAGTGTTGAAATAGGACAAAAATGCTTTGGAATTATTTGGTATATTCAGTTGATTTCTTGAAATATGATTGAAAAGTGGCACACGCAATTCTTAACCATCAGAATTTAGATTGATCCTTTTATCTGAATAGAGTCTCAGTGGGTGAAAATCACTGAAATTGTAGAATATCTGAAACAACTTCAATCCATCATACTGCAAAATATCATCAGTGTGCTGAAAGGAATACAAAATAATGTTTACTTGCCTATTTTTGGTTCAAAAGTTTTCACTCTAAAAACTAATAAGTGGCTCCAGGTTTCCTAGTTGACATCTTTCTTAAAAACTACCTTTATAAAATTTCTCCTCTATTCAATAATTCTCAAGTGCTGAGTTCAGCATTGATGATTTTTGAGAGTGCTTTTATTATCTCAGTCTCTTTTTCAGTATCTCTTTCCCCACTTTATCCTTCGCTTTCTTCCTTCCTCTGTTCCCTATCTCCCTCTTTTCTGTCTCTTGATAGAAAGGGAGTATGTGAATGTTTGAGAGCCTTTATCCGCACATGTACTAATCTGAGATTTTATGCCTAAACTCATTTTTGTTCAAATTTATATTAATATGGGAGGGGCTGCTCTTAACCCTGAATGGAGATTGAGCCATGCCAAGATGATTCTGAAGAGGTAGTGGATTGAGCATCCCCAGGAGACAGTTTGTGTTCTGAGATTTCCAAGCTAAAGGAGAACAAGGAAAAATGTGTTTTGATGTTTAAAGGGGAATTTGAGGTCGAGCAGGATGGAGAAGACAATAGTGGCCAATCTCAGTTATTGTTTACCTATCCTAGGTTATATCAACTTCTATATAAGTTAATTGAGACCATAATGTAGGCAGAACATGCAGGTGCTTTTTGAATAAAGGACCCTGTAAGAAATGGGAGTACAAGCAACAGAGATCTAGTAGAAGGATGATCATATGTCCCATTTTGCCCTGCACAGTCCCAGATTATGCCTATTGCCCTGATGTCCCAATTGTCTAGCACTCCCTTTCACCCCCAGCTTGGACAAAAAATTATATGGACACTCTGTTTAGTAACCATGTGACAAAGTACAACACTGTAGGCGAGAGAAACACAGCAAGGCTGGGAAACAAAATCTCTAAGGATATTTTGCAGGTTTGAATGCCTGAGATGATATCACCCATGTCTTTTTCACCATCTCTTGTCAATGGTGAGTCACCATCTTCAAGTAGGTTCTATTGCAGTGTTGGGGCTCAGGGCAGGCCATCTCAAAATATCCCGCAATGGCATATTGATTATTTCGAATTAAAGTTACCTGAGAAGCAGCTGATGCAAAAAGTGCACTTTGACCTTCTCTGTTTCCCTGAAAGCAGGAAATAAATTTCTCATGTGAAAGGTACCTTCCCTGCACCAGAAGGTAGAGACATCCTTATTGCCAGATAGGGAATTCAGGGCAGAGAAGCCTGTGTGGGAGATCAGAATTTGCTTGGGGCCAATCTTCTCACACACACACAAAATTCTATGGCTTTTCATATACTATGTTCTCCAATCAATTAAAAACTATCAAGCATAGAAGTAGACAAGGAAACATTATTAGAATCAGAAGACACAACAAAAAACAGAAACAAATTCAGAGGGAAACATAGATAATGGAATTAATAGATATGTATTTATTTTACTTTATTTTTATTTTTCCCCAGCTTTAGTGAGATATAATTGACATATAACATTGTGTAAGTTATATGTTTTTTAATGACCATTCTCAATATGTTATGGAAATAAAAATGAGAATAATAACTTTGGAAGTGAAATGAAAATTATAAGAACAAGATAAAAATTCTTGAACTAAAAAAATAATTAAAATTTTTAAAAGTAATGTATGTGTTTAACAGCGATTAGACAGAGCTGAAGAGAGCCTAGGAGACTATTCAGATTGAAGCACGTTGATAAAAAAGAATGAAAATATGTGAAACTAAATAATGATCATATGGGGTACAATGGAAAAGTTAAATATACTTGTAACTGGAGTCCTATAAAGTGGGAAGAGAATGGGAAAGAAATATTTTTCAAAAGGAAAATAGACGAGGAATTTTCATAGGTCATAAAAGACTAAAACCACAAAGCTCTAGCAACTCTGTAAAATAAATATAAAAATCCACACTTTGCACATCGTATAAAACTACTGAAAGTCAGTCATGAAGAGAAAATTCTAGAACAGCAGAGGAGAAAAAAATACCCTACAAGAGTAGCAATAGTAAAACTGACTTTACATGGAAAAAAACCAATAAAGCCGAAATACAATTAAAGAGTTTAAATCTGTAATTTTCAATTCTTCCCACAAAAAAAAAAAAAAAAAAAAAACTTCAGGCCCCAATGTCTTTGCTGTGACTTCACCGAAGTTTACTGCAAATAAAGCCAAATTCTTCTAAAAAAGAGAAAAGTTTCAAATGAATACAACTTGGATTCCAAAACATATTAAGACATTATGAGAAAGGGAAATTGCAGATCAAACACATAGGCTGAAAGTGAAGGATGGAAAAAAATATTCCATGCAAATGGTAAACAGAAGAGAGTAGGGGTGGCTATACTAATATCAGACAAAGTAGACTTTAAGACAAAAACTATTACAAGAGACAAAGCAGGACACTATATAAGAATAAAGGGATCAATTCACCAAGAAGATTTAACAATTATAAATATGATACACCAAACATAAGAGTTCCTAAATATATGAGGCAACATTGGACAGAATTGAAGAGAGAAATAGACAGCAACACAATAATAGTTGGAGACCTCAATACCCCTACTTTCAATAATGGATAGAACAACCACACAGAAAATCAGTAAGGAAACTGAGGACTTGAACACTATAGACTAGTTGTATATAACAGACATATACAGAATACTCCACCCAACGACAGTAGAATATACATATTCTTCTTAAGAGCGAATGAAACATTCTACAGGATAGACCACATGTTAGACAACAAAACAAGTCTCAACACATTTAAAAAGATTGAAAATATACAAAGTATCTTTTCTGATCACAATGGAAGGAAACTAGAAAATAGTAGCAAAAGGAAAACTGAAAAGTCCACTTGTTTGTGGAAATTAAACAAACTCCTAAATAACCAATGAGTCAAAGAATGAGTCACAGTGGAGATTAGAAACTATCTGGAGACAAATGAAAACAAAACCACAACATATCAAAACTTACGGGATGCACAAAGGCAATACTAAAAGGAAGGTTTATAGCTAAAAGTGTGTACATTTCAAAAGAAGAAAGATCTCAAATTAACAACCTAACTTTACACCTCAAGGAACTAGAAAAAGAACAAACTCAATAAAAAACTAGCAGAATGAAGGAAAAAATAAACATTAGAGCAAAGATTAGTGAAATAGAGAATAGAAAAACAATAGAAAAATATCAACTAAACTGAGTTGGTTTTTTGAAAAGATCAACAAAACCGATAAATCCTTACCTAGATTAACTAAGAAAAAAACATAGAAGCCTCAAATAACTAATATCAGAAATCAAAGAGGAGACATTACAACCGATGCCATAGAAATTAAAAGCATTATAAGACAAAACTAAAAATAATTGTATGACAATATATTGGATAATCTGGAAGAAATGGGTAAATTCCTAGAAATACACAACCTACCAAGACTGAATCATGAAAAAATAACTCTGAACAGATCTATAACTAGTAAGAAGATAGAATCATTAATCAAAAATCTCTCAACAAAGAAAAGCTCAGGGTTAGGTGGTGTCACTGGTGAATTCCACAAAATATTTAAAGAAAAATTAACACAAATACTTCCCAAACTCTTCCAAAACATTGAAGAGAAAAGAAACGTTTCCAAACTCATTTCATGAGACCAGCAAACAGACCTAAGCATATTCTATCTAAATAATTTCAAAACCAGTAAATTCAACCTGCTATTTTAAAAAGTTCCTACAAATAAAACACTGGGCCCAGGGGGTTTTATCATATTTTTTATTGTGATTGTTTTTAATAAACTTGCCAAGCTGGCTCTCAAATTTATGTAGAAGAGCCAATTTCCAAGAATATATAAGATGCTCCTTAAGAAGAACATGGTAGGGGTTATTTTATCAAATGTTAATTATTATTTTAAAGTAACCATTAATTAGGATAAAGGATGTTCATGCAGGTATAGCCAAATGGAAGAAAATTTTTTTAAAAAGACCCTCAGGATGAGAACCACAATATATGAAAACTTATTTATGTCAGAGCTGAGAGATGTTAATAAATAAAGGGAGTGCCCTAATTAGACATTGATTGGTTGAAGTTTTCATTTGCTGAAAGAACTCACAGGACTCAATCAGTTATATTTAGCAGGTTTGTTAGAGGTAAATGATATGGTACAGCGACAGCAGGTGAAGAAAAACACTGAAGGCTCCAGAGATATCAGGAGCAGGCTTCTTTGTCCTCCCACCAATGGGTCACAGAGGACGTGCTTTGCCTCCAGATCTCAAATCACTACCGGCATGCATGCAAAAGTAGACCAGTCTTAACCATCCAAAACCCTTAGGCTTCACTGAAATCAGATAGAAATAAAAAATCCTATCATTATTAGTAAACAATGCTGACAGGCTGGTTATATCTCACTTTGAAACAATTCATATACTCATGGTTACAGAATATCATTTCTCTTTAGTCACTGTATTCCACAGCTTTGGCCAAGAGTCAGTACCAGACTACAGGATTGTCTGGGTTAGGTATGTGGTCAATCTGGTTCTGCTGAGATTAACTCATGCTATACATGAAATGAGAAAAATATATTATCCACAGGGAAAAGTGTTGGAATTAAACCTCTACTATAACAGATAAAATCATTTTCTGGTGGATTATAGTTTTAAATATGAGGGCCATATCTGTAATGTTTTAGAAAACAACGTAGGAGATTGTCTTTATGGCCACTGGGAAAAGGAAAGTTTTGTTTGTTTGTTTTTTGGTGATGAAGATTGGCCCTTAGCTAGCATCTGTTGCCAATCTTCCTCTCTTTGCTGAGGAAGATTGTCACTGAGCTAACATCTGTGCCAGTGGGACACCACCGCAGCATGGCTTGATGAGTGGTGTGTAGGTCTGCACCCAGGATTCGAACCCACAAACCCAACTACTACACACCAGCCAGGCCCCAAGGAAAGTTTTTAAAAGTAAACACAGAAAGCAGAAAAAAATTTTAAAAGGATTGATAATGTTTACTTTAAAGTTAAGAATTATTTTTTATCTCAGGATACATTTTTAAAAACAGAAAAATATGTCTCAAATGAGGAAAAATTGCAACACATTTAACTGATAAATCATTAGGGTTCACAATATAGAAACAAAACTCCTAAAATAAGGAAAAGATAACCCAATAGAAAGAATATATAAGTGAAAATTTTGAACAGATAATTCCATTTGAGAAATATAAATGAACACCAGATATACGAAAAAAAATGTTTAACTTCGTTAAAAGTCAGGGAAATGGAATTTAAAAACATAATGAATTATAATTTCATACCTAATACATTAAAAAGGAAATGAGGGAAGGGAGGAATAAAAAAAGAAAAGCCAGATAATATGAGGCATGAGTGGGCATGGATGTGGCACAACTGGAATTTACAATGCTAGATGAAGCATAACTTGGTATAAGCACTGGAATACATACATCCTAGGAGTTCTACTCTTGGGTAACGATCTTAGAGAAACTGTTGCACATGTGTATCCGGAGACATGTATAATGATGGTCTTAGAAGCAATGTTCATAACAGAAAAGAACTGGAAACACTCAAATGCATATCACTCATTTAATACAGGAATTAATTTTGGTATACTATTCAACACATGATACAGCTATGGAATTGAATGAGCCACTGCTAAACACAACCACACAGATGAATATGAAACATATAATGTTGAGAGAAAAAAGCAAGTCATAGAAGAACATCCCATTTATATAAAGTTCAGAAACTGGCAAATTTAAACAATGTGTTGTTTAGGAGTGCATGCATAGAGGCAACTGCTAGAAAGAAAAGCAAATTTATGATTATTACAACTCATCATCTTTAAAAATGCTCCTCATGGAGAATTTATGGTAAAACTTCGTGTTATTCTCACACCTCCTTTTCTCTTCCTATCTTCCTATCTGCTATCCTGATACCATTTAACCATCAAGTCTAGTCCTTTGCATCTCTGGAATTGACTTACTTCTCCTCCTCTTCACGGTTCCCATCCTAATATAGACCACCACATCACTCGCCTGTGTAACTTAAGCAACTTCTTAACACGTGTCCTTGTCTCTCGTTTTGCCCCTCTTCTGTCCATCCTCCCCATCGTTGCCAGAAGGGTCCTTCTAAAGTGCAAATCTGATCTTATTACTCCTATGTGGAATTCTCAGCATTCTTAGGATAAATACATCTGCTTACCATGTCTAACAAATATATGAATGATTTGGCTGTTTATCTCTTCCTTCTTATTTCTCAATACCCATTTATCTCTCCCTCTCAACTCTTGCCTTTCTCATGTCCTATTCTCTTTGATTGAAATATTCTCATTCTAAACCCCTCTTTCCTGGTTTATGCTTATGTGCCCTGCCCCAAAATGGATGTCACTTACTCCAGGAAGTCTTCCCTAACTCAACAAGATTATTTTTAGTGCCTACTTAATAAAAGCATGTGCATTATGAGCTGTACTTCCCATGTTATATACTTTTGACATTGTGATTTTCAGGGTTCTTCACAATACTATGAGTTTTATGAGCACAGTGATCATTTTTACTTTGCTCAATATTGAATTCTCAGTATTTAAATTGTGGCTATCACATAATAGGTATACAATAATTGTTTACGAATGAATAAAAGTAATTATTTGGGCAGAATATGGGTGGTTTGATTTCAACTGTTTCTCAGAAATGTAAATCTGGTGTAAATTTCTTAACTTCTTTGGGCCCCAGTTTCCTACTCCGTAAAATGACCTACCTATACTTTTCATAGCTAATGAGCTTCCTTTAATAAACATCATCAGCTAGCCCTCATTTTGTGTGACTGCAGCTTCTATTTCTGCTGTCACTAAATCTGAGGGTGTCAAAAACCCTGGACCTCACGCAAGGTCTCTGAAATTCTCAAAAATAACTTGAAACTAAATCAACTATAACTCTCATCTTTGTGTGCATCAGTCATTGAGCAAACGTAAGCTTTAATCCTGGAACACAAAAAAAATCCTCTCATCTGGATTCTCAATGGCCTAAATTTTCTCCCCAGATACTTTTAGCTCGTTACCCATTATCTATATCATGGCCAGAATGTCTTTTTCAAAGTATTTATTCAATTACTTAGTCCTGCCTGCCATAAGGTCTTTATTCATGATATTTCTTGTAGTCGATAGATATATTTTACCCCTCATATTCTTCACAGAAGTTACTCCTACATATCTTTCTAATCTCAACTGTAGTGTCATTTTTCCAATGACTTCTCGCAAAGTCAAGTTTTTCTAAAGACTCTCATAACACTGTCTACTTCTACAGCACATGTGTAGTTGACATTCTGAAATTTCTTTGGGTGGGTATTTGTTTAATGTTTATTGCTCACTTCCTGCACTAGACATACATTCCATGCAAGCAGAGGTCATATCTGATTTTATTCTTCGTTATATCACCAGTATCCTCCAAAGTGCAGGACATGTAGTAGGCTGTCAATTTATTTTTGTTTAAAGTTAGAAAAAAGGAAGGAAAGAAGTTCTTTTTCCTGTTTCCAGACACTCTGAGAGTATTAGGGACAGACACAAAGCTTAGATAGATAGCCTTTGACATATTAATCATCTAAGTGAGAGACCCAGATGCATATCCAAAGCCCCAACTGGGACCACTCAGGAATGGGACTGTACCACTAGCACTGGAAAATTGCAGAACTGGGAGTATGGAAGTATTGTTATAGGAAATATGGGAACCAAGCAGGAAAGTTCAAATAAGACTAGTGGCCAAAAGAAGGTCAGAACTAGAGAAACTGATGTGAACATAAAGTAAATTCTAAGAGCAAGAACTCTTAGTCAGAATCAGTCAACAATGATGTTTACGATACTCCCAGCTAATGGCTCATGGTACTGCCTTCTTACCTATGACATTGTCATCATAGTAAGGTAGATGAGAGCAGGACATGCTAATTGCAACGGACTAAATTTTTAAGTAACTATATTTTCCTATTTGATTGCTCTTCCATGCTTTTCATATTTTGTACCTTTTTAGAGTTTACTATTTAAATGTGATTTTTTAAGAAACGAAGAGTATAAATAAGACTTTAAAAGAAATGTAGATAAAGTTGAGAGCTTTCAGTTTGGTTTGACTTCCTGACAGTAAATTACAATTTTGAGGCTATGGACTAGGCCTTTTGCATTAGGACTTTTTATATAATTTAATCTTCTCCAAAACACCCCCAAATAGGCATTATTCCTATTTTGCAGATGAGGTAACCAAGGCTCGTAAAGTCTTGGAGGTCTATGGATATAGCTTTAAGCATGTCTAGACCAAGGTTTACGGTATTTCCACGAAGAAAATATTAACCTTGAACCTAAGATCCTCCTTCCTTTGTAATAGATTCCTCATATATTTGCTTTCTGGTGTTGAAACACTTTAAAAAGCAAGAACATTTTTGAATTCCCTTCCCTTTGACGGGTTACTAATGTGATATAGAAACATCATTGGTAAAGCTATAGAAAATATCTTTCTTTAGGATGGAGTTTAAGAGAGCTAGAATAGTATTTTTCAAACTTTAAAGGGATAGAGTTTTTTCAAATGAGATCTTACACAAAACTATTTATAGACAGATAAAAGAGTTGCTGCCCTGGCAGAATTGAGGGTGGAGGAGCTTTTTGGATCTTGAACTCCTTTCTATTCTAGCAGAGGTGCCCTGGGGCATCTCTGGGA
Source organism: Equus caballus (assembly GCF_041296265.1). Lineage (NCBI taxonomy): Eukaryota > Metazoa > Chordata > Mammalia > Perissodactyla > Equidae > Equus > Equus caballus. Next base: position 21,217,186 of record NC_091715.1, on the reverse strand, counting down.
AAACCCAGAGCCCTGAGAAACACAATGGTTAGAGGTTAGAAACTGAGTGTTGAAGAGGGAAGGGAGGGTAAGGCCCTGGGGTGAGGAGGGGGCAGGGGCAATCAAAAGAGAAGTTAAATATAGCGTTTTCCTCTTTATTTTAAAATATAGCTGAACTTCATTTAAAAATTCATACTTCATCATTCTTTGTCATTATTTTTTCCTCACTGCTTCCAGACATATGTAGTTTGGACACTTCTTTAGCTGTCTGAAAAGTAACTGAACCCCAGCTGGTGAATTCCAGTGTTCTGGTTTTCTCCTCTTAGGGTACTACTCAATCAACGCATGTTGAGAGTTCAGTGTGGAACAGGGTTACTGCTGTTGCCTTTGCATTACTAATACAGTTATGGCATTCAAATCATATCCCAGCACAGGCAGGCATACTGTTTCCTGATATTCATTTTTTTAGCAATCTGTACTAATTTCTCATTGCCATTCAACTCCATATGTATTTCTGTATTTAGCTAATTTAGCACATTTCCCTTTTATTCTTCCTTACTGTTGACTTGATATCTTTCTTATATATCCAGAATTTTTGTAAAGAATGCTAACTGCCTTTACCTCCTCATCATATATTTATTTAACGATTATCAAATTACTAATGGAAAATTTGCTTTTAATATTAATTCTTCATTACAGATGTTAAGCCCTATGTGAAAGGTTTTATTTTTCTTAGTATTCAAATCTTATGATACTTTGTGGTATGTTATCTCTATCTTCATTTTGCAGATGAGATCATTTGTTTAGTGTTTTAGTCATATCAATGTGACCTCATTTGGTATTTAAATAGACATGGGATATTAATTCTGGTTTTGGCTGAGATATCAAATAAAAAGGCTTATTTCTGCCATTATAATGTGGAAAAAGTGGATCTATTTTTCAAGAGATCAATATTGAAAGGGGATAATTTACTTCAGTTAATGAAAGTTCTTACAGAATGCAGCGCTGTGTGATGATGCTGTCCAAAATAAAGGAAGAAGGATCATGGATTACAGGAAAGCTCCTAAAACTTGCTTTCAATTTAGAGAAGGCTCCAATATTTATGCCACTTTTAATAAGATTTAGTTTCATAATCATTTGAGTAACACCCATTTGTGTAGTGACAAGTAGGGATACATAGACTGGTTATTTGTAAAATTATGAGATTTTGCGTAATTATACATTGACATTTCTAAACAAAATGTCAGATTTTTCCATTCAGAATTAACAAAAATCCCACCAATATAACCCTATTTTATACTCTTTCTACATAAGATATTAAACATTTGTACACTATAGATATAAAACAAAATAAGCGCAGCACCTAATTTATTGTTAGTAATCATTCCTAGATAATTCCATAATGGGATCTAAACCATCTTTTTCCAATTCAGTTGAAGAAACATTTAGTGAGTAACTACAATTCTCTAAAAACTCTAGAAAGCACATAATAAGTAAATGCAGTCTTAGTCCTTTAAGTTGTTTCCAATAGAATATGGGTGAATGTGAGGTTCTACTTCCTAATGTTTTGTCCATTCTCACATCACTAGGGCTTCATTCATTCATGCCTTAACTCAGTCAACAAATATTTATTAAGTACCCACTATGTTAAAGTCTTGTGCTAGTCACTGATGGATTATGTGATTGACATGATGTATGCCCTCATACACCTAGTGGAGAAGATATTAAACAGGAAAAGGTAAAGTGTAATCAGTCCTATGCTAAGGGAAACACTAAGTGGTCAGGCAGTACACTGCAGGAGCACGGGGAGCTTGGGGAAACACTAAATTCTTAGGTCACATTCATTGCCTTTTTGTTTTCTCCTCTAGCAGATATGTTGATACTCTGCCTGTATTCCCTCATTACTGCCAATTTTAGCAAAAGCCTACAGCATCCAACTGGAAGCACCTGAAACCCCTTGGCCCGTGTTTGGGACAGGCTGGAATTCCTGATGAGTTGAAGGCCCTAACAGCAACCCTCAACCGATAACATATGGGATTTGGAGGTAAATATCTAAGCCTCTTTAGCCCTCAGGTGAGGAATCTCTGAGGCACATTCTGCACAGTATCCCAGAGTTCCCTAGTAGGATTGTGCCTTGGGTGCTCACGGGAGTAACCTGATCAATAACACACCCTTTATTGGCTTCCTTTCCTTACCTACACCATGTCTCCTCTCCCAAACAGGTGTTTCCAGGGTCACCTTCCAGATAAACTACTTGCATCCAAACTCACCTGTCAGGGTTTGCTCGAGGAGGAGCCCAACCTGTTACATTCACACTCCAAAAGCTGCAGAAGCTTCCTTAAAAATTCTTGACTCTTCAGTGTTAGTCAATCCATATGATATCTTTTACTTAACCCCTTCAGATGAAAGAAATGAAAGCCATTAGATTTTACCACCAAAGCCATAACCAAAATACAGTTTTTCTGAATTGAAGACCACTGATATTTCTACAAACTCATGATGGTATCTTCTCAGTCAGCCAGTTGATCTCATGGGAAGAACTATCATGTCATATAAAAGCCTTTTTAACTATCTAGTAAATAATTTCTCAGCTAGATAGCTGATATTGAAACACTAATTTTGAGTACTGAAAGGCAAGAATCTTGTCACTATTCCTGGGTAAGCCACATTTATTCAGCCATATAAGTAACTTGATGTCTTAATTCTTATGTAGAACTTTGCCATGCAAAGTAAAAATTAAAGATACCAAATGTCAAGACCCAATTCTTAAATCAAAAGTATGCATAAAAGAACAATAAACATATATTATTATAAAAAAACACCTAGATTATTATTTAGAATAGAACTAATGACAATGACAAACATATAACTAACTTTATTGTATGAATATTTGGCATGTCAAACCATACAGAAATGATCAGAATAAAAGTAGAGAATGTAGTGCAACTTACACTGCCATGTATTTTAGGTTGGTGATAAAAGTGATCTGAGATATTTTCTTTAGGGACAGAAAATGCAGTTGTCTATGTATCTTTCTGTTCTTGGAATGAATATTAGACCATTATAGTTACAGGTAACTATATCTTAAACTACTTGAAGAATAACAGGAAACTGATATTTGTCTGTTGTTTAGTGTAGAACATAGGTTTTTATATTCCTTCTCTTAAAATATTTTTCTGAATATCTACTCCCTGCAATGATGCTTTTTCTAAAATTTTTTGATAAATAAAGTTACTAGAACTGTACTGTGACACTTAAGTGTTTTGGTTGGTAGAAGGCACAAATTAAATATACAGTAAGTGCATCAAGTAATTGATAAAATGATAATTCCTCTATATGTTCAAATAATTATTATTTTCTTCCAAAAAGAGTTACTTTGAAAAAATACCTGTAGTGTTTAAAATATATAGTTGTCCCTCTGTATCCTTGGGGGATTGATTCTGGGACCTCCTCAGATATTGAAATTCTCGGATGTTCAAGTCCCTTATATAAAGTGGTGTAGTATTTACAAATAACCTATGCACATCCTCCTGTAAACTTTAAATCATCTCTACATTACTTATAATACCTAATACAATGTAAATGCTCTGTAAATAGTTGTTATACAGTATAATTTATGGCATAATGACAAGAAAAAAAAGTCTGTACATTTTCAGTACAGACACCACTGTCGTAGGCCTTTCAATCTGCAGTTGGTGGAATTCGCTGATGTAGAACTCAGGGATACGGAGGGCCGACTATATATTTCACATATCAAGACAAAGGGAAAAGCACTACAGAAAAATAATAGAGTCAAGAGTAAAATTAGTACACTGAGAAATATATAAATGTCAATGACCATAGTTTTTATGAAGGATTCCAAATTTGTTGCTAAGAACCCTTTGCTGGATATCTTCTATTCAGTCCTGCAGTGCCGTTCTCCGTCTCTATACTTTGGAACTCGGCCCATTGGCATCTGATCTGTATGGAGTGCATCAATGAGCTTGCTAGCTCTCCGGTTTCCTTGAGTTCCACCATGGGTATACCCAGTAGGAGATTGTAAGGCAGCAAGGGAGTGAGGTCAGCATATTGGTTTCTTTTGTTCTTACCTGTGGGGTCCCCTCAGCCTGGCTGTGTTCCTCAAATGAAGGCCAGTGTTTCTTTGAAGGAAGACCTCTATACACCATAGGTTCTGGGTTCTGATCCTCACTTTAGTCCCTCATAACTTCAGGCCTGCAAGTGGTAAAACTTCTGTTTCAATCACAGGATCTCTGCACTATCCCTAATGACTTCCCCACAGACTGCTCACACCTTTGCAAATAGTCCCTTCATTAGACTCTCTTGGAAATTTTCTATTCTGAGCATGACATTTATTTTCCTTTGAGGCTGCAACTGAGCTTCTAAGATGAAGAAATAATCTAGAGAAAAGTCAAGGTGTGCAATGTTTGTCAGATTAAAAACAATAGCAGTTAAAGAATATATTTTAGTAAATGTATAAATCTTCCTAAAGAGAAGTTCATAGCACATGCATTGTCATGGGTACATATAGAGTTAGTTTTATATAATAAATGTAAAATATCTTCAACAGCAATTCAACAGTAGCTTAAGAAGTGAATGGCTGTTCCTTATAGTGTCCTTCATGTAACCAGTAAACATTATGTTGAACATACATCTTATGATTTAATCAGAAAATAAATTTGTTTTTGTCTCCTACTGCCCCTTAAATGTATTTGACAGAACTGGATTCCCCTGCCTCTGGATGAAATTTATGGGAAATATCATTTTTTGGGTTATTGTCTGGCCAGTAATTAAGATGTTTATTATAATAATCAAAAAAGTTTCCTAACTTAGTCCTACAACGAATATATAAGGTCCTTTTCTTTTCTGTCCTTTTGCTTCTGCCTGTTCTTCTACGTCTTTCTTATTATGATCTATGTCCCTTTCCAGGTGGAGCAGACATAGTGATATGTATCAGAGAAAGGGAGATGATGTAAAGAGAGCAGAAAAATTCTTATTTGATTGGTACTGTGGTGGTGCTTCAGCGCTCTGAAGTTGGAAAGTGTTTAGAGTTGACTATTTGTTTCAGCGAGTGCTTTCATAGGTTCTTCAGATTCTTTCCTTCATTCCCAACCCCTAGCCTCAGGGTTTCCCCACCTATATTTCCCTTGACAAAGAATTGTTCTCTAGGCCACCTGGATATTATCACTTCTTCATATCCTAGGCATCTGGTGGTAATTTTTAGCTTATTAATTAATGGAGTCTGTTTACTTCTCTAAGAGAAGCTTTAGACAGGACATAAGACAATTCCATCAGTGTTTTTTCACACATAGCCCCAAGGAGAATATTCACATATTTAAACCTCTTGGAAGCACTTGGGGAAGCGCAACTACGTACTAAACCACAGTCCCCAATTCTAGTACCAAAGACCACTTCAGGCTGCCTCTTGTCTTTTATATTTCTAAACACAATGGAATACTACACTACATACCCAGGTTCTAATAAGAGCTGAAGGTGATTTTGGATGTACTTTGTAGTCAAAGTAGGAAGCAGAACCTGCCTCTCTTTCCTTTCAATATTCTTAGTCTCACAGTAGATTATTCTCATGGCTTGGACATCCTCCTCCAGAGTGGATCCTCTTCAACCTTTGCTTTCCTCAAGTCTCTGCCAGTTTGTCTATGAAAATGTCAAAATATGAGCCTTAGGTCTTAGGAGTCATTATCTAAATAAATGAGCTTTAATACAGCAACCACTGCATCCCTGACAATGACTGGCTTCAGTAGCGTCTTAAGACATGATCTCTGGAACTCAGACTGCTTTAGGACTTGATGTACCCTACCAGTGTGTCCTTGGGAAAGGTACTTAACCCTTCTATCCTTCAGTTTGCTTATTTATAAAATGAGTATAATAATACCCACTTCATAGAGTTGTTATGAAAAATAATATATAGAAAACATTTAGAGTAGTGCTTGGTACAAAGTGCTATGCAAGTGTTAGCTGTGAAGACATTTGTCATGATTATTTTCTCTCACTGGAAGTTAGCACCTGATTCTTAGTGATATATCTTGCCCAAGCTTGCCATGTTAAGAATTTTTGTTCCTTCTTTTTTTCCTCTTTTTTTTATTGTGGTAATATACACATAACATAACAATTACCATCTTAACTATTTTTAAGTGTATAGTTCAGTGGTATTAAGTACATTCACATTGTTGTGCAACTATCACCAACTTCCATCCTCATAACTCTTTTCATCTTTAAAACTGGAACTCTACTCTCATTAAACAATAACTCATCATACTCCCCTTCTCCTGGTCCCTGGCAACCATCATTATACTTTCTATCTTTATGATTTTGACTATATGCTCTATATAAGTGGAATCCTACAGTATTTGTCTTTTTGTGACCAGCTTATTTCACTTAGCATAATGTCCTCAAGGTTCAACTATGTTATAGCATATTGCAGAATTTCCTTCCTTTTTAAGGCTGAATAATATTCCTTGTTTGAATATACCACATTTTGCTTATCCATTAATCGGTGGACACTTGAGTTGCTTCCATGTTTTAGCTACTATGAATAATGCTGTTGTGAACACGAATGTACAAATACCTCTTCAAGACGCTGCTTTCAATTCTTTTAGGTATATGCCCAGAAATGAAATTGCAGGATCATATGGTCATTCTATTTTTAGTTTTGAGGAATCGTCATACTGTTTTCTACAGTGGTTTTACCATTTTACATTCACAAGGATTCAACAGTTCAAAAGGATTCTAATTTATCCACATCTTCATCAGCATTTGTTGTTTTCTGTTTTTTTTTTTATGGTAGCCATCTTAATTGGTGTGAGGTAGTAGCTAATTGTAGTTTTCATTTGCATTTCCCTAATTATTAGTGACATCGAGCATCTTTTTGTGTGCATATTGGTTATTCATATATCATCTTTGGAGAAATGTCTATTCAAGTCCTTTTTCCATTTTTGAATTGGGTTGTTTATCTATTTGTTGTTGAGTTTTAGGAGTTCTTTATATATTCTTGATATTAATCCCTTGTCAGATTTATGATTTGCATATATTTTCTCCCATTCTGTGGGTTGCCTTTGTACTCTGTGGATAGTGTCTTTGACTTAGAGGACAGGGTCCTTTTATCCCTACCCTGGCTCCCACAAGGATGAAATTGACCAAAATTAGCAAATTGCCACCCAAGTCTTCCCTTGGAAGTTTCAAGCCTTCAATAGACTCCAGAGTTTCAAAATAGTTGTGTCAAGATTCTGCCAAGAAATTTTCTAGGTGAGGAAACAGATTTCTCATGCATCCTATTCTGCCATCTTCCCAGAATCCTCTTTGGGTTCATTCTTAATATGTTTGTTATTCTTAATGGTCAGCTCATTAGAGTTAGGGCTTATTTCTAATTTGCTCAACTATATTATTTTCTTAGTAAATCTAATTTACAAAGCACTAAAATTCTGTGCAAAAGGACTCTTAACCCATTTACTCAGAACAGTACTTTTATTTTTTTTTAATAAAAGTTATTGGTCTGTTTCATTTTGGAGTTAAGTATACAATTATAATAACCTGACACTAAACAGTTCCTTTCCAGGTCCAGGTCCCAAAACTAAATGCTAAACCTTGAGCTTCTTGCACAGTGAAATAGCAAATGTTTCACGGAAGATTTTACAAGCTCAACATGGAAATCAAGACTATACAAAAAAGCTTAGACATTACAGAGGGTAGTAAGAATGAAAATATAAAACTTACTATAACTTAAAACTTGGGTTGTGGACAGACACACACACACACTCACAAATAGTAATTGCTAGACTGAGCATTTTAAATACTTAAATATCTATCTTAAATATATGAACATTTAAACTCAATTCAGTGTTACTCTCCTCTGTCCCAAGAGGAGATAAACTTAAATCTATTCTTTAGGAAATCCCCACATAGTATTATCCAGTAGTGATGTTGACTTCTCTCTCTCTCTCTCTTTTTTCTTTTTGAGGAAGATTAGCCCTGAGCTAACTACTGCCAATCCTCCTCTTTTGGCTGAGGAAGACTGGCCCTGAGCTAACATCCATGCCCATCTTCCTCTACTTTATATGTGGGACGCCTGCCACAGCATGGAGTGCCAAGTAGTGCCATGTCCGTATCCGGGATCCGAGCCAGTGAACCCTGGGCCGCTGAAGCAGAACATGCAAATTTAACCACTGCACCACCAGGCCAGCCCCTGACTTCTCTTTAATCCATCCTAGTGTCTACTCACAGAATTCAAGATCAAAGAAAAATCAGCAAAAGGTGCAAACAACATCCTACTGCTTCTGTAAGGTTTCTCCATTGGTTGATAAAGAGGAAACAATGAGGAAGAGAAATGCCTAAACTTTTTCTGTCCTTCATGTAGAATATGGATCAAATAAACCCATACATAAAGTTTGGAAGGGATGTCCAAGAATTATATGGGCATATATTGTGAGTGCAATAGAGAATTGACTTTTAAATAATTTTATACATTACATAAAAATGGAATGATAGCCATAAAGTTATTAAGGAAAGGTAAGGTGGTAAGAACTGGGATCTTTTCTTCAGAATTCTAATAAACAATTGGAGTACATGATCTATATCAGCTCCTTTGCTTATGTGAGTATTAAAGGATGATAAGACTTCCAGTTTCCGATTATGCATGTAAGAAGCTTGGGAGTCACCACTCCACCCTAACAAGGTTGGTGGTGTCTTACAAAACTAAACCTACTCTTACCATATGATCCGGCAGTTACCTTCCTTGGTATTTACCCACAGGATTTGAAAATGATGCCCATACAAAAACCTGCACACAGATACTTATAGCAGCTTAATTCATAATTGCCCAAACTTGGAAGCAACCAAGATCTCCCTCAGTAGATGAGTGGATAAATAAAACGTGGTACATTCAGACAATGGAATATTATTCAGGGTTAAAAAGAAATGCGCTAGCAAGCCATGAAAAGATATAGAGGAACTGTGAATGCATATTACTAAGTGAAAGAAGCCAGCCTGAAAAAGATACATAGTGTGTGATTCCAACTATATGACTTTCTGGGAAAGGCAAAACTATGGAAACAATAAAAAGATAAGTTGTTGCTGTGTGGTTGGGGGAGGGATGAATAAATGAAGCACAGTGCTTTTTTAAGGTAGTGAAAATACTCTATGACGTTATAATGATGGATACATGTCATTGTACATTTGTCCAAACCCATAGAGTGTACAAAACCAGGAGTGAATCTAAGGTAAACTATGGACTTTGGGTGATTATGATGTGTCAATGTAGGTTCATTAACAAAAAAATTAAATTTAAAAAAAAGATAGCCTTTTAAGTCTGTTTACAAAAGGAAGTCTGTTTCAAATGTAATATATATGGAAAGTAGTGTCATCTGCCCACCAAATAAAGTAACTTAATTACATTTAACTATCTTTAACTCGTAGGGGTATGTTCTTTTATCCATAGTCATATAAGCAAACATACACACATAGGCACATGAGTTTATCCTAAGTGGAATCTTACTGCTCTGCAACCTTCTTCTTTGCCCCGTCACCCTTGATAGTGTAATCATTTTGCAATATCATTAAGCATCCTTTTCTGCATTTTAGTTTTTTGGCCATATATTATTGCATCAGCTTGTCAGTTACCTTTTCATTTCTAATATTTTCCCAACATTTATTTTAAATACCACAGCTGTGAACTTCCTTCTGTACAAATCTTTGCACACAAGTATGATAATTTTCTCTGAGTGAATTATTAATAGTCAAGGGGATGTACATTTCAAAATTTTTGAACATTTATTTTGTCACAAGCAAATTTCTACCAGTGTGATCTCTTATCAGTTGTATCCAAAAAAGCACATTTGCCAATAAACTGGACACACTAGGGATAATAGTATTGGGTTTTAACAACTGGTTTCATGGTTGACATATTGTATTTCATTCTTAATTCAATATGCATTCATTGGATTACTAGTATTTTCTCACAGTTTACATGATTATTGGTCATTTAGTCATTTTGAATAGTCTATGAAATGTGTTTGTTTTTCTGTTGGCATGTTCAGTTAATTGGGCTTTTAAATCAGTTGTACTATGTGTGGAAGCTTTAGGTGTGTCTCTAGAGAGAGGGTCTGGGATCTACAAAGCTTGAGGTGTTTTTCTTTGGACCAAAAGTTCTTGACTTCTTACCATTGTAGAACAGCTATATTTGTAACCTACTTTCTTCGATCTAAATGTAGAAATTATTGAGAAAATATTTGTATAAAAATGTATGTAGGTGTGCATGGAATATTTTATATATATTATATACCTAATATATATATCCATCCAATATTATACGAGAACCCTAAGCAGTGAGTGGAAGCTAAAATCTTGAGGCCCAAGCTTGTTAAGACCAGAAATTGGCGGTGAGGATGGGTATTAAATGACTTTCAGTGATTAGGGATACACTGGACTGAACAATAGCATGGAACAAAGCCAGTCCCCCTGCCTAAATCCAGGGCTGACGCTGTGACCCCAGAAACGAGTAGCTTGCTTTTGGCAAGGGAAAAAATTTATAATGGGAAAATTGACAAAACTATCTCAAAATTAAATATTCTATAAAAAATAAAGATGACATAAAAAGTTAAAAGGCAAAGATAGCCTATTATTTGAACATATATTATACATGGTATCAGAAGGTAGAATATATAACCAACTATTGCAAATAAGACACGGGCAAGCAAGTCAAGAGAAAATCAGATATAGTATTGGAAGAGGCATTCCACAGAAGGTAAACCCCCATGGCCTGTAAATATATAGAACAATTTAAACCACACAAATAATGAGGGACTGAAGGAGAAGTAAGTGTCTTAGTCTTTGCACTCATTACTGATTTTAAAAGATTTATCTTCCTCCTTCAAAACCCCAGGTCTTCTGAAATTCATGCCATAAGTCTTCATTCATTCACTGATACACCTGTTAATACTTTCATCTACCAGCCAGCTAAGTCACTTCTCATTTACCGTTGTGTTCAGCATCTAGTTTACTTGATTTCTTTCTACCACTTCTCGTGTCGTCATATACTGGATAATTCAATATCCATAAGGATGATCTCTCCCATACTTTGTCTTCACAGTTCCTGAACACTGTACTGTAATTTTCATTTCCTCCATCAACCTCAGTCTCTGGCTCTCATGCGCTTATCATTACTAGAGATTGCATGACTCAAAAAATCTCTGCTGCAATCATCTCACACTCTAACGATGATTTCCTATCTTTCCAGTTTATCTAGTCTAGAATTTTATCGTTTGTAATTTTTCAACCTCACTGAGACCTCTAACGATTTGGTATGTCACTTATTATTATTATATATTAATCCCACAGCTTCACACATACTCACGTCCTTCATTATCCCACTTGGATTTTGTGTCCCATAATTGTAGTAACTCATTTCAATTCCTTTGCTCTTCTCTCCCTCCATAGTACACAACTGGAAAAGGTCCTATCCTGGCTGTAACTAGGTATCTTTCTACTCAATGGTTTTTCCCTAAACAGATGAATGCTGATTGAAAAATAATGTACATTATCATGGATATATTTACCTTTAAATTAATAACTATTAATATTAAAAGGAGCCCTCTGCTGGTCAGAATTTCCACAACACTTCTCTGCTATATTTACATTTCCATTCTCCCAGAAGATTTCACATAGTATACTTATCTTCCAAACCCTGTATATGTCTTCCCCTAAAATTGTATTGAAAGAAAAAAATTTATAGAAAAACAATGTCAGTAATTTCCTCATGTCTCACCAACAGTTTTACCAAATCATCTATATCTATATGCATATTCACTGCCTCTTCTCATGTTATAAATGAAATAAATAAACCAGTTCCTCTGAATCCTGCCCTCTCTCAGCATCCCAAAGACTTAATTTATACAGTTATCACTCTCTCGCTCTTATAGCATCAATTTATCTCAATCTACTGGATCGTCAGCGTACAAATGTATTCTTCTCAAAGAAGCATTTCTTTATTTGTTAAAAATTTAAAACAACTTTAGTTTTTAAAACAGGAAAATAAAATAAATTCATACATAATATTAGATACTTGTAAGTTACTAAAAAGGATGAAATAGTTCTATGAGTGCTAATATGAAATGTTCCCAAGAAATAGAAATTCATACATATATATACACACACATACATTCATACACTTATGTGTGTATACACATTTAAAGTTTTATGTGTTTGTGTATGAAATTTCTGGGAGTTACATACCAAGTTTTTGTAATAGTTATTCCTATAAAGAAAAGATTTTGTTGTTGAAGGTTGATAACTTTTTTATTTTATATATCTCTGTACTATTTGCAGAAGTGTAATTTTGTAAACTTAAATCTAGCCATAATGTAAGTAACAGTTCAGAGTGGAAAGGATAGTTACGTATTCAGATTGTTATTATTGCAACAATAATCCAAGCTTCAGAGGAAGCTAAAGGGAAATGAATATTTATTGAGCACCCACTACCTCCTATGCTTGACTTTCGCATATAGCATCTTATTTATTCACTTAAATTTTATGTATAGCAAGTAACATAGTTCCTTTGACAGAAAGAATAATTCAGTGCACATATCTGGTTTGTGGAAGGTGATGGTGAGCTTTATGTTTAAGAAGTTCTCTCTTTTAAGACTTTTTCCTTCTCCTCTACTTAGGGTTAATCATGTTGGAAATAACGAAGTTCCTTCTAATTATTTATAGGAGGAACCAACAAATCAGAGTAACATATTCTAAAGACTCAATACATATTTGTTTAATTAATGAATAGGTGAATCTTGATTAGTTCACTTTATGCTTATAAAAGAAAATACACAAAATTAGTAGTCACCTGATTGTAATTCACCATGATAGTTATTGGATCTTCTATGAAATAAAGGCTGCATACAATTACACAAATCTCAAATTTATTATTTTTTCAATCCTTCAAAAATATTCTTTCACAAAAATAATAGGTTTCCAATTATAACCATAGTTTTATCTGTGCGGTCTTCTCTGTGATTTGGTGATTCATTATTATTCTATTAATTAGTGCAGTGATTTTCAACTTCAGCTGCACATTAGAATCACTCGGGGAGCTTTTAAAAATCCGATGCCGGGGAAGCTGAACTCCGAACCAATTGCCTCAGAATCTCTGGGGTGCGACCCAGGCATCAGCCCTTGTAAAAGCTCCCCGGTGATTTCATTGGTTGAGAATCACTAATTTAATGGAAGTCATATGACTTGCCCTCATAACAGGAGAGATGAATTCTCTCACCAAAGCAACTACACCTCTGAAGATTGTGGCATGCAAAGTAAGCAGAAACATCAATGCTTTTTTTCTTTTAAGAAAGTTATTTTAAATGTAGAACAAAAATGAAACAGAAGGCTCACCTATTAAAATGTAATCCTGGATCTTCATTTAGACACACAGCCTGAGAGGGTGGTGTTAAAATTTAGTTGCTCAGGAAAGGTTGGCATCTTATAAACAGCTTCAGCTAAAGTTGGGATTTGCCTGGGGCAATGGTACAGTTAATGAAGACAGAGAAGTGTTAAATCACAAGCCCAGTGATTTGTGTTTTGATTGACTTCATGGGATTGTGAGAGTTACATTTTAAGTCTGATCCTCACAGGCTTTCTATAATCAATTACAGCCTAAAATAATCATTTCTGCTTATTAAATCTGAACTTGTGAATGCAAATACATGTATGTGAATACAGATTAGAACTTGAAGATAAATGGAAACTAATGCTTCCTGTATATTTGATTTCTCCTTCCAGCAGAAAGAGTAACTCAATTGCATGTTTAATTTTCCTTCATTAATTGTACATTATACTTTCAGATGTTCCTTTAATATCTATGACTCAGGATGTTGTATGTTATTATTCTACACAAGCATAATGTTCTTAGGAGATTTTGCATGATTTCCTAGGGCATCAGAATAAATTTTTAAAGTGATATTTTTTCATGTAGTTTCCAATTCATAATGTTTCAGAATTCATAAAATTATATTCATAACTTAAATTGTGCACTTAATTTGTTAATTGTATCTATTCTATTCAACAAATATTTTTGATAATAAACCATATCTCAATATTATGGTAACACTGTGGAGTAAATAATAAAAACTATACCATTGGTATTGCTCCAAAGAGTCTTAAAATATAAGAGTCAACCTATGGTATACATAAGGGCATGGAAATATGTGAAAAATAGAATATACTCACACCTAGGAAAATGGATAGCAGATAAAAATGAAATTTAACCATCCTGTGGGCTAGGGCTTGTGTTTGACTTGGGCTTACTTACATTAACAAGATGCAATGACCAATGTCTTCAAAGATATTACTGACTTGTGTGTGTGTGTATGTGGGCGAACATAAATATTGCCTGTGTGTTTATTGAAACTTGATCATATGGAAATGCATGAAGTGCATGCACTATTAAGAATATTTCTCAAGAGGAACTAACCCTAACCTATGTGGGGCCTTGGAAAACCAAGACGACATGAAGCTACTGTACAATGGTTGTGGCAGAGATCCAGGGGAGGGAAGGAAGTGGGGGGAAAGTGAAGCATGGGAAAGTGTATGTTTCTACTAGAGGGTGGCAGGTATGTTGCCTTTACTATACTAAAAGATATGCAAATAGAGATTAGAAATCAGGAGGCAAGGTGACAAAGGTGAGGCTGAAGAGGGAGGCAGGATTAAGCCTTGCATCTGGGCTGCTTGAAGGCCCTGCACAATTGTCTCCAGTGTCAAAACTTTGGTGCCTGAGTTGGCTATTGGAAGGATGGAGCTCCAAATACATCCAGGTCCCACCATGCCCTCTTTACAAGAAACTGCTCTTAGTTCATCAGGAGCACACTTTCCCCTCCTGCCCACCACAGGTCAGCATGTCTGCATGGAGAGGGGTCAAGCACCATCGGGTGATCAAAATATGCCTGCCCTGGTACCAAGGGGCTGATAGATGAGGCAAAGTCCTCCCTATACCAAAAAACCTGGGTGAATATGGGCCCACTCCTCTGAATTAGAACCCCAGGAATTTTTCCCATTCCACAACACATGGCTCTCCTTCCATCTCCAAAGTTCACAACTACTCTCAAGATTATCATAATTACCTAGCTGACTCCCTTTCAATGCTCAAGGGAGAAAGTTATGGCAAAGAGAGGTCCTTAATCATCATTACATTGAGGACAGTTTTTACTAACGACCCCTCTGACCAGGTGCCAAATTTTGAAAGGGCTTGCAAGCGCTTTTTGGATCTTATTCTACAACCCCAACAGGCAGGCTTCGAAGAATTTTAAACACAGCCATGGCGAGATTGATTTTGCATTACAATAAAATATAATTCTAGCTACAGTATAAAGTACTAATTAGAGGTTCTAATTCAAGATGTCATATAGGAATATACTGCTCTCTCCTCTTCTGCTTCAAATGTGTAGAAATAACACAGGAATGTTACGTATTTTACAACCTATAACCAAGACACCGTGTGAAAAAGAAACAATGAGGAAACCCTGAAAAATGCAGAGGAGACTGTTACACACATCATGAAGGACTAGATGAACCTGAGGAATCTTCTGCTGTAAAATATCTAGAAATTGTTGATAAAATATTCCACAGTCTTAAATGCAGAACAGAGTTTACAATAAATTAAGAGGGAATCCCCACAGATACAAAAAAAAAAAAAAAAAGGAAATGAGAGCCACAGTGATGTGAAAAGATAAATTGAGGCATATTAAAATTTTTAAGAGTTTATTTGAGCATGTATCCACTCAAATTGAGCAGTGCCAAATCAAAAGTAGTCAGGAGGACTGCACCGCCAGGAGCTAGGGGAGAGGTTTTTATAGAGAAGACCAGGAAGCAAAGCAGAGAAATTATTTGATTGGCTCTAGTTTAATGTGTTACCATATTTGGGAAAGCTGAGTTGGCTGTTTGTGATTGGTTATTCTTAAGTTTTATTGTCTAGTATTCAAGTGCATTGACTCTGGCTCAGATTTTGGTTTCCTTATGTAGGCTACCAAGGCATTAGGGCCACCTCAGTCTAATGGCCTCCCTGTTTAATTACTTTAACACTGGTAAATGGGCTCAGAATCTTTGATTGCCCTAAAATGATTGGCTGGCTTCATTAATCAAAAGGCGTGGTTTGGGGCCGGCCCAGTGGCGCAGTGGTTAAGTGCACGCGTTCTGCTTCGGTGGCCGGGGTTCGCTAGTTCGGATCTCGGGTGTGGACATGGCACCACTTGGCAAGCCATGCTGTGGCAGGCATTCCACATATAAAGTAGAGGAAGATGGGCACGGATGTTAGCTCACGGCCAGTCTTCCTCAGCAAAAAGAGGAGGGTCGGCAGAAGTTAGCTAATCTTCCTCAAAAAAAACAAAAAAGACTTGGGTTATAATGGCTATACAGGGATAGAATTCAAAATGAAGGCATACATGAAACCCCTCAAAAAGGTTGTTCAAGAAATAACTACACCTTCAATGGAATATTGGCGGGGAGTAAGGGATGGTGATATACTGCTGGCAGGCAAAGGGAGATGGAAACAAAGTTTGAATTTACCAACCTAGACTTTGGGTGAAGAAACATAACATTAATATTTGAACCACATACTTGCCTTGATGAAGGTTTGGAAATTTAAATTATACTACTTGCATTGACTAAATACCCTGAAGCTGAAAATGAAACATAAAAACTAGTAAAGAACTGTTCATGACCCTGGGTTCACCTAAGAGTAGCAAATACAAAAATCATCAGGAAAACATACCTTCAAACCAAACTTCAAAGGATTCTCCCTATTAAATCCCTGCTGAATAGGAGCTCACAATCTAAAATTATAAAAGACAGTGGGAATCCTTTACTGTAGGCAAACATCCACAGAATCAGTAAACAGCAGAATTAGAGACTTAAGTTATTCAGATGGTAGAATTATTGATTATATGTGAAAAACTGAATATGTTTCACATGGTTACATAAAGCAGAAAGGGTAAGATTATAAGAAAAATCTATAAATCAAAATGGATTTTAAAAAGAGAAATGTTAAAACCATAATAGTAGAGGTACCAAATTAGCAGAAAAAAACCGGGCAGGTATTTTAAGATTGAAAAGACCCTTTGAGAGCAGAATAGGCTAGGCGAATATAACAAATATATTAAAAATAACATCTAAACCTCAAACCTAGACATAACATAAATTCAGAAAAGCAAGAATAAAGAGAGAATTCCTAAAAACTCCTAGAAAGGGAAACAAGTAAATTATCTCCATAAAGGAGTGCATGTCAAATCATTAATACTGAATATTAAAATGACATGGATCAGTTTCCAAAGGTCTGAAGGAAAGTAACTTTGGCCTTAGAATCTTATACTTAGGTAAACTATCACCCGGCAAGAAGGATAAATGAAAATAATTTGAGTTATGCTAGGTCTCAGAAAGTGTCTCGCTTACAGATCCATTCTGAAAGAATTATTAGATAATTTATTTCCAGAGAAGAAAGGAAGAAAAGGTGGCAAAAATGAGCTGGCATATTCAATAATAAGCAAATAAATAAGAAAAGTTTACTGTTAAATTGTAAATGTTATGGTTTTAAATTCATGGATTAGAAAACAAGTAAGATTTAAGATAAACTAAGCTTCCAATCCAAGAAGCACAAAAAGATGTTAATGCAAAATTTAATTAATGGAAGAACATAAAAGACTTAGCTAAAAAGCAAGTGTAAAAGGTCAGGTTGATCAGTGAAACTGAAACTAAAAGTGATTTTTAAAATTATGATTAAGCAAACAGAGGGAAAACACACAATAATGTATTTGTGTTTATTTCTTGCTTACTTCCAGAAAGAAAAACAGTCCTCAATCTCTATGTGCCTAATAACATGGAATCAAAACATAAAAAGCTGAATGAACGAATCAAGAAAATGGTCAATTCCACAATCAAATTAGATGATTTTAACATCTCTCTCCCAGAAATCTGTGTTGAACAGATAAAAACTAGTAAGAATATAGAATATTTGTACAACACAATAAGTTGATCTCATCAATTTATATGTAGAATCCTGCACTCAATAAGTAGAGAATATACATCCTTTCCTAGCATGACCAGGGCTAAGGCCCAGTTGTATGTTTCCACCGCAGATTCTATAATCCAGGAGCAAGTGTCAAGAAAGTTATTAGTTGATTTTAGCCAGGTTTGGAATATTGCCAAACAGACACCACATAAACAATGGGTCAAGGGAGTTGTTAGATAATGCACAAATAGTGGTTGAAGTTTCTAAAGCAGAATCCAAGCCAGGCAGGGATAAAATAGAGTAACCGCTCAAACTTGCAAAAATGAAAGAAAAACTATAGCTACTTATATGGGTGGAGACATCTTTTTTTTTGTCACCATTAATTTTATGCCTGGTAAGTTCCAGGAACCTGAAGAACATATGTACCACAATATTTGTCAAGGAGCTAGAAGATCTGTGTACAAGATCCTATTCTCATTTTCTTATTCTTTTTAAAGAGTCATTTGCTTCATCTAATGGTTAGAGGTTTGGGCATAATAATATCTAAGTTATCTACCCATCCCTAAGATTTTTCTGTTCTCTTATTCTTCATGATTATGGTTTTATGTTTGTATTCTCTAAAAGCACCTTGGAGACACAACTTGCTGTATGGTATAATTGTCCCCTATTTACTCCTTAGTATTCTCTACTAAACTACATCCCCTTGGAAGCCATGGATTATATTTTTTTGTGCATTATCTTCCTGGTAACTATTGTGGTCTCCATCACACAGAAAGAAGCTGAATAAATTATTATTGAATAACTGAATTATTCAATGATAAGTCAGTCAAGGATTCCTTTACAGTAGTTCTTAAAATGTGTTCCAGGAAATGCTTGGCATCCCTGAGAGCCTTTCAGAGGTTTACAAAGTCAAAAATATTTTCATAATAATGGTAAGACATTACTGGGTTTTTTCACTTCTAGTCTCTCACACATATATGGTGGAGTTTTCCAGAGGTTGTTTGGTGTATGATATCTCAATAAAATTGAATACAGAAGCAGATATGTGAGTTCAGTGGTCTACTATGAAGCCAAATATTGAGGATATTTGCAAATATATAAAACAATCTTCTCACTAATTTCTTTTTGCTTTGGAAAATACTATTCATAAAATATCTTATTTTAACATGCAAGGGGTTTATTATTTTTACTTTTAAATGAATTAATATTTTAAAATTCTCAGTTATAGCTTTTAGTATGGTAAATATCAATAAATATTACTCACATTAAAAAAAATCATCTCTGACATCCTCAGTAATTTGTAAGAGTGTAAGACGTTCTGAGACCAAAAAGTTTAAGAACTTCTGATCCGCTAAATATAACAGTGCCTTCATCTTCCAGGGCATGGTTAAGGAAGAAATATATACTTATTCTTTCTTTATAGAGGCCAATATTGAGCCTGTGGTTGCAAAATATATAGCACAGCCAAATCAGATTGAGTCACCCTAATTTTGAAATTCAGATTGTGTTCATCATCAATTTTTGACAAATTAAATTAATTTCAGTAATTCCGTGATCTGAGTGATGAAGACAACCAAACTATAGGAATAAACTTGAAAAAGCGTCCACTACCTTTAATTTTGTAAATATTCATCTGTCCCTTTTTAACAGTAAAGTGCTTACCAAACTCAGAGCAGTTTCACAAGGTGAGTGAAAATTGCAAAGGGCACAATCACAAAAGTTTTTAAACCTGTAGGTTTTACTGAAGTGCATGAAAAGCAAAGTTAGTATGTTTAGTTATGTAATCAAGTATATTGTGGTGTAAAATTATAGTCTTTGTTAGGTAATAGCTTATTTTCCTTCAAAAATAATTTAGAGACAAACTGTCAATATATTTGTCATATTTTAAGTGTTAGTATACAATTTCGTAGAGTCCTTTGTACAATGGGACTAGGATAATCCATCCTACTCCTTTCTCAATTGTGATTTCAGATCCCTTTAGTTTTCAAGATACTTCGAATAATTTCCTTCATATCTTGTATTCATGAGGATAATAACAAAAGTGATGCTGAAATGGGGAGAGTAACCATGCAATTGCTTGACTTCTGCCTTGAGAAGGCTGTCACTTAAATTATGATGTCTCTTTAAGCTTCGTTTTGGAAAGGAGGGTGGTGATAATGTTAAGGAGAGGCGGGAAGAGACAAGGGCAAAATTTAAGGCATATGGAGATCAGATGGCATGAAGGAAGAAAGTGGAAATCATAGAGCTAGAAGGAGAGTCATAGAAAAAATGAGAGAGAACCAGGCTTGTCCATCTAAAATAATGACCTAGGACCAGTTCTCTTGTTCCAATGCAAACGCTCTAATTTGTTATTAAACCTGTTCATAACGTAAAGAGCTAATTTAGCCTCCTTTCTCTTTTCTTTTAGCTTCAAAATATACTCTAAATTTATTAGTAGAGACTCAGAATGCTTTTATTGTTGTTTCACTCTCTATCCTTGCCAGCATTGTTTGCATCAGCACTAACATTGGACACTATATATATGGAAATGTTCTGAGCTCCCTGTGGGAGATTTATCATATTTAATACCAGCTAAAATACCTCATTCTTATAAACCTGGCTCCATGGCAAAAAATAGAATAAAAAGCTCCCGGGAGAAGTCTCACCATCCATGTAAAATCATAACATTTTAGAGCTGGAAGAGTCTTTAGTGAGGATCTGACTCAATGATCTGATTCAAATGATTAAATTATGGCCTACCAAAACTAAGGAGAGCCTGGCGTCTTCCTAAGGGAGTAATTTAGCATTGGGGAGGAAAAAAGGACATTTCTCATCACCTATTAAAGAGTTCAAGGTGGATCCAATTATTACTTGCAGGTGTACTTCGGATGAACTTGGCAACCAGTACTCTATCTCTAATTCCCATCTCACTAGGCCTCGAAACAGTTGTGATATGATGTCTTGAATCCTATCAAGAGAAAAGGTAAAGGACAATTGGTGTTAATTGATATCTGGCACTGAAAATAAACCAAGCAATGATGAAACGTATCTGCTGTCAGACATGGCTCACTCGCTTAGTTGCCTCATCCAGTATTCTTTGGGAAGAAGGTTGAGCTTCACTATTCACTCTGTAGTTTATGAAAAACATAGGAGTTTTGTGGATTATATCGAGTGACAATAATATTCACTTCCAACAATGACAAATTACCTATGCTCTTTGCAGAATTCCGTGTATATGAAATCTTAAAAATTTGCACCATATTATCACTTTTCCAGAGTCACTTGAGAAAAAGAAGGGAGATAAATGATGCAGCATAATATAACTTCTCTCCTCCACCTTATTCTATGCTAACACTATATTATGATTGCTATATGACTTATATTTTCATACTGTACCAAACCAGAACATTTTTTTCAGGGAAATTTTTTTTCATTTTTCAAGATAATGACTTTATGTATGTATGAGTCTAAAAATTTTTATTTATACTTAGGAAAATAAATGTATGCATGTGTCCTCTGATCTATTTCCCTTCAAGTTTTTGCTGTAAACCAATACAGTTTTAGCCAGTCCTTAAGAACAACCATGACATATTTAGTAATGCCAACTCATATGTCCAAAAAGATGGAGAATACATGTGAGGAGTTGATGAATAATGACTAATGGTGATTACGATGATTAAGAATAAATGATAGGTCCTGGATATTTTGGGGTTCTCACCCCCTCCCATTTGTATAACAAATGACAAATGCAATGTACAGCTGCATCGCAATTAAAGGCCTTTTCCCTTTGTAGAATTAGAACCCTTTTTGATACTGTTTAATATGCTGGGTCTATAAGGCAACTATACACACAATTGATTCAATCTGTGACATTAATGATTTAACCAAAATTATAGAAAATGATACTGCTCTAAATAGTTTACAAAATCACAGAAAATATTCATGATTTAAGTACTTAAAAATAACAAAAATATGGTCAAAATTTATTTAAACCATACAAATTTTACAAAAGAGAAAAATATTTATTGTCAGAATTGATCAGGTAGAATATTCCCTTTTCATGTAAGGCATTTCTAAAGCGGCAGAAATGCCAATTTTTGGCATTGATGCTCTCTTGGACTTAGTTCTGTCAACAACCCTACAGGTGGCACAAGAGAAACAGATTAACAAGTTTGTTGATAATATGAGGTCATTCCAAATTCCCACTTTGGCTATCCTCTTCAGCATCATTTTAAGCCCCTGGATCCAACTCATAAAATCTTTTTGATTTGGAAAATAATTTTTCTGCATCCTGCCATAAAATTAAAAATGCTACTTTATAACAATAATATCTGTTAAATGTCAAAAATGTGCCATGTGTTTAGCAGATTTGAGACATTCTCATTGATTCTTAAAGAAGATACCAGCTGTAGCTCTGATGACTCACAAGGTAGGTAATGATTACTCCCCATGTATTGTTTTTGTTCCCACTCTAAACTGACTATTGGACTGTGTACCAGCAAATGGTCCTAATATTAATCCAGCCCACTTCCTGAAGACTTTTGAAATAACTTATTTTTTATCAAATTCAATTTTTTCACATTTATTTTTTAGCTAACATAATTGTCTCTTAACCTTGTTGTGGATTGAGACCATCAATTAATGAATTTCGTCTTGCTTACTGAAGATTTAACCTCAGTACTTATCACATGGCAAATAGTATGAACTAAATAAATGTCTATTGAGTGATGATAATAATGAATAAATTATTCTGCGAATACTGCTAATCATTTATTTCACTATGAATTAGAATAATAATAATAACATTTTTGGTAAGTTTCCAATGTTGTTATTAGCAGTTAATAAAAGCACCATGATTAGTATTTGCCCATTTGGAATACTGGAATATAAATAGTACAGTAAAAGCCATTACTGTGAAAATCCCAGCCATCCACCTAATTTAATTTTTCTCTAATTCAATATTGGTTGTGAAGCAAAACCTACACAAACCATGATAGACAATTCAGGCATCATAATTAAAACTGACCTTCTCTGTTGACTATGTGATTCTTTTTTGTAAAAATATCACCAAAGCTTCTGTTTATCAAATTGAATGAAATGTCAAGGTCTCTGATGATTATGACTCTCAGAGAAAAGCTTTATCAGGAAAATGTAACATTTGGAATACTTTTAAATAAAAAATCCTACTATACATAAATGTGTTCTTATATATGTATTTTGCTGAGGAAAATTCACCCCGGAGCCAACATCTGTGCTAATCTTCCTCTATTTTGTATGTGGGTTGCCACCACAGCATGGTTGCTGTCAAGTGGTATAGGTCTGTGCCTGGGAACTGAACCTGGGCTGCCAAAGCAGAGCACACTGAACCTAACCACTAGGGCATGGGACCAGCCCCAATGTGTTTTTATTTTGAGCTCTTCAGTATTCTAACTTTATAGCAATTTGTTTTATTCTCTGCATTTCAGAAATTAAATAACCACAATTCTAACAGTAACTCAGGTTTCTCAATGGGAAACAAAGAAACACAGAAAAAGGAGCAAAACAATTGTCATAATAGGATAAATGACAATGGTATCTAGGATTAAAGCATCAGCCTTCACCAATGTGAATTCTATGATCAGCCAGTTGTTTGTGAGACAGTCTGGTGTAGGTGAGGAAGGATGGGGAGGAAGGATAATTAATTCTGTAAAATATAAGATGTGTTTAGGAGAGGAGAGCAGAAAGAGAGTGTAAAGGGACCAGGTGTTTGGGAGCTCCTAAAAGATTAATTTCAAGGTGTAGTCACATTGAAAGCTGAGTACATTTTACCAAATTATTATGTGCACAAAACTAGTGTATATTAATAAAAATTGTAATATATTATAACTGTATCTGTGCAGAAATGGGAAGGACAATGAAACCTTTACTATGGTATATTAGGCTCTACATGACTTGATCCCTGTTTATATTTCCAGTTTAATCTCTGAGCAGCCACGTCACTGTATATGTTCCTGTAATAAGGAACTCCTTTCAAATGATTGAAGCCCCTGTTGGCTCTCAGTTTTGGACCTTTGCAGATTGCTTGCTTTCTGTCTGGAAGACTTCTCCCCTCCCCCATTCTCACTTCCTTGAATGATTCCTATTCACCCACCATAACCCAACTTAGAAATCACTTTGAAAAGGCTTGGCTGACTCCACTGAACCTGTGTTGTATATCCTTTCCATGTTCTCATTTATCAACTGAGAGTTTATCATATTAGACTGTAATTCAAGATATGCTATCTACCATAAGCCTCTTAAATTCTGTGAAGGCAGGAGATATAGTCGGTAACAACATCCCTCTTGTTCCTCATTATATGCCCAATTCCTAGCACAGTGCCTATTTCACATAGTAAACGCATTGTTGATTTAAATTGAAATTGAATGGTGAAGAAAGAGGGTTATTCATTAAGCATTCATTAGCCAATTATTATAGGGCCCAAATAACTCAGAGGAATCAAAAGCTAATACTAGGCAAGGAGATAGAAACCAAGATAAAAGTTCAGCTGCAAGGGGTTCAGGAATTCAGATCAGCAATTTGAGCAGGAGAATAGTTATATCATGTAATAGCTGGGTCAGCAGGCAGCAGAAATGGGTCATTTTGTGGTAAAGAGGGTATCTAGAATATAGTAGCAGGTATAATTGAAGCAAACCTCAGCTTTAGACAGAAAATATTTTTTTTATGGATAGGAGGATTCAATATTGTCAAGATGTCAGTTCTTCCCAGCTTGATCTATAGATTCAGCACAATCCCAATAAAAATCCCAGCAAGTTATTTTGTGGATATAGACAAACAGATTATAATGTTTACATGGCGAGGCAAAAGACCCAGAATAGCCAACACAATATTGAAGGAGAAGAACAAACTTGAAGGACTGACATCAACCTACTTCAAGTCTTACTATAAAGCTACAGTAATCAAGACAGTGTTATTGGCCAAAGAATAGACAAATAGATCAACGCAACAGAATAGAGAGCACGGAAATAGACTCCCATAAATATGGTCAACTGATCTTTGACAAAGGAGCAAAGGCAATACATTGGAATAAAGATAGTCTCTTCAACAAAACATGCTGGAACAACTGGACATGCAAAAAAATGAATCTAGATATGGACCATACACCCTTGAAAAAATGAACTGAAAATGGATCACAGACCTAAATGCAAAATGCAAAGCTATAAAATTAGAAGGTAACATAGGAGAAAACCTAGATGACCTTGGGTATGGTGGTGACTTAAAATTTTTTTTTTTTTACAATCTTGAAGCCAATTTATTATTCATACAGGAGATGTTAACCCTGGTCAAAATTCTATCATCCGCTTTGACAGCTCCTTTTCTGGAAGGCAGCAGTGGAATCTACACTGTAAAAATATAAACCTGAAGCTCGGGAAGGTGAAATCATTGTCCTAGGATCATAAGGTCAGTTTGTGGTAGACCCAGAACTGGAAAAACTCAGGTGTCTTGTGAAAATGCTTAGGGAAGTTAAAATTGCCATCAAAATTCTACTAACATTATTATTATTTTGTTAATAACTCATTACTACCACTAACTTTTGTAGTAATAAGAACTTCTTTTTTTTGTCCAAGAACTAAGTCCTGGGTCAAAACTAATGCTGAGAGGTTTGGGAGAAAAATAGAAACCAGCAATGGAGACAGAAAAGGAAAGGCCATTGGGTCAGGAAAATACACAAAACAAAACAAAGATTAGAATGTAGTGGACTGCAAGCTAGGTAATGGAAGCATTTCAAGGAGAGAGACAGTGTGTCAAAGGAAGCCCAAAGAGTAAAGTGTGAGAGGTCATTTTGTGGTGATAAAATTGTTCTAAAATGAAATTTTGATGGTTAGACAACTCTACATTTACCAAGAAAAATCAAGATACAACACCAAAGATATGATTCATGAAAGAAAGAATTGATGAACTAGATTTTGTTAAAATTAAAAACTTCTGCTCTGAGAAAGACAATGTCAAGAGAATGAGAAGAAAAGCCTCAAAATGGGGAAAATATTTGAAAGGTATTTGCAAAAGATACATCTGATAAAGGACTATTATACAAAATACGCAAAGAAATGTTAAAACTCAACAAGAAGCAAAAAAAAGAATAAAAAATGGTTCAAAGACCTTAACAGACACCTCACCAAAGGAGATAAACAGTGGCAAATAAGCATATGAAAAGATATTCCACCTCATATGTCATCTGTCGGAGAAATGTAAATTAAAATAGTAATGAGAGACCACTACACACCCATTAGAATCATCAAAATCCAGAACACTGACAACAAGAAGTGCTGGTGAGGATGTGGTGCAACAAGAACTCTCATATATTGCTGGTGAGAGTGCAAAGTGGTACAGCCACTTTAGAAGACAGTTTGGCAATTTCTTACAAAACAAAATATATATACTCTTACCATACGACCCAGCAATCACACTCCTTGGTATTCACCCAAAGGAGCTGACAACTTACGTCCACACAAAACCCTACACACATATGTTTACAGCAGCTCTATTCATAACTGCAAAAACTTGGAAACAACTAAGATGTCTTTCAGTAAGTGAATGGGTAAACTGTGGTACATCCAGACAATGGAATATTATTCAATGGCAAAAATAAGTGAGATAGCAAGCCATGAAAAGACATGGAAGAAGCTTCAATGTATATTTATAAGTGAAAGCAGCCAATCTGAGAAGGCTACTGCATGATTCCAACTATATGATATTCTGGAAAAGGCAGAACTCTGGTGATAATAAAAAGATTAGTGGTTGCCAGGGGTTGGGGGAGAAGGGAAGGGATGAAGAGACAGAGCACAGAGGATTTTTAGGGCAGTGAAAATACTCCATATGATACTATAATGATGGATACATGTCATTATACATCTGTTCAAACCCATAGAATGTACAACACCAAGAGTGAACCCTAAGTTGAACTATGGACTTTGGGTGATTATGATGTGTTAATGCAGGTTCACACTTAGTAACAAACGCACTATCCTGGTGAGTGGTGATGATAATAGGGGAGGCTTTGCATGTGGGGGGAAGGGAGTATATCGGAAATCTCTGTACTTTCTTCTCAATTTTGTTTTGAACCTAAAACTGATCTAAAAAAATAAAGTCTTTTAAAAACCAATTGAACAAATATATGTGGGTCTGTATTAGGATTCTCTATTCTTTGCCATGGATTTTTGTTTCTAACCTTTCTCCATTACTACATTTTCTTGATTCGCGTAACTTTATAATAATTACTGGAATCTGGCAAAGAGTGTCTTCCAACTTTATTCTTTTTCAAAAAATTTTTTTGCCCTTCTCGTTTCCTTGCACTTTCATATAAATTTTTAGAATCAACTTGTTGATTTTGAAGGCAATTATTGCTGGGATTTTGATTCTTGGTGGGTTAGTTGACTCTATAGATCAATTTTGTTAGAATTGCCATCTTAACAATATTGAGTCTTCCAATCCAAGAACACAATATATCTCTCTCCACTAATTGAGGTCTTCTTGGATTACCATTATCAAGGTTTTATACCTTTCAGCATGAAGATCTTGCATATATTTTGTCAGGTTTATATCTAAGTGTTTCATGTTTTGGTACAAATTTCAATGCTATTTTTTCCATAAACCATACAAAATTTTAGAATAGAGTTAGGTTAACAGAAAGTTTTTCACAGTACAGACTTCCTGTTTCCCTCTCCCAGTTTCCCCCATTGTTAACAACTAAGTGACCAGCATTGTTACGTTGTTATTAACAAAATGTCACACTTTATTAGTATTTCATTAGTGCACCCTTTTTCTGTGTCTGGGGCCTATCCAGTATAGCACATTACATTTAGTTATCATGTCTCCTTAGGCCCTTCTGGTCTGTGACAGTTTCTGAGACTTTCCTTGTTTTGGTGATCTTGACAGTTTTGTGGAGTATTAGATATTCTGTAGAATTTTTTCTCAGCTAGGATTTGTCCAGTATTTTTCTCATGATTATACTGGAGTTGGGAGTTTGGGAGGAAGACCACAGAGATAAAATGCCATTCTCATCACATCATATCAGAAGTACATGTGATCTTTATGACTTATTACTGTTGGTGTTGACCTTGATCACCTGGCTGAGGCAATGTTTGCCAGATTTCTCCAGTGTAAACTTACTTTTTTTTTTTTTTTGAGGAAGATTAGCCCTGAGCTAACTGCTGCCAATCCTCCTCTTTTTGCTGAGGAAGACTGGCCCTGAGCTGACATCCGTGCCCATCTTCCTCTACTTTATATGTGGGACCCCTGCCACAGCATGGCTTGCCAAGCAGTGCCGTGTCTTCACCCAGGATTCAAACCAGCGAATCCCGGGCCACCAAAGTGGAACGTGAGAACTTAACTGCTGTGCCACCGGGCCGGCCCCTGTAAAGTTACTTTTTAAATGGTCCTTTTTAAAATTAAATTTCCAATTTTTCACTGCTAGTACATAGAAATACAATTGATTTTTCTGTATTGACCTTTTTATCCTGCAATCTTGCTTAGCTCACTTACTAATTCTCTTAGCTTTTTGTGGATTCTATTGAATATCCAATGTAGAAAACCATGTCATCTGCAAACAGATAGCTTTATTTTTTCATATCTGATCTGTATGCCATTTATATATGCATGTACATATTTATGTATGCACGTATGTATGTATATCTGTATGTACTGCCTCATTGCATTGGTTAGATGTAAAATACCATTTTTAATAGTACTGGTAAGAATAGACATCCTTGCCTTTTCCCTATAATTGTGAGGAAATTATTCAAGCTTTCATCAGTAGGTATTATACTATTTGTAGGGTTTTTTACGCACCCTTTATCAGATAGAGGAATTTCCTTTCTCTAGTTTTCTGAGAGTTTTTCTCATAAATGGATGTTGAATTTTGTCAAATTTTTTTTTGCATTTATTGAGATTATATTGTTATGCTTCTTTGGTCTATTGACATGGTGCATTACATTGATTGTTTTAAACCATGGAGGGATGCTTTCCCGAATATTCTTCCCTGCTTACAATCTTTATCTTCAAAACCTGGTGAAATCTCTGGAGAAGAACCTTCAAATATATGCAGTCTCACTTTGTGTTTGCAGCCCTAAGGGGTTTTATAATCTCATGCTAGCCTACACTTGTCTTTTAGCAAATCATCAAATATTTCAGTTGAAATCTTTTTAGCCACTTGTATGCCAGCCCTGTCTTTCCCCTGTGCTCTGCCATAAGTGAGTCAATGGTTGTGCCGAGTCTCACCTTGGAAGTGCCTATCTTTCCAAAGATTTCAGCCTTGTATATTATTCTATAACCACACATTTCTGATAGATCCAAGAAAATATATGATTTTTTGGTTGGCATTGCTTTTTCTTATTGTCAGTGTGGAAATGACAGCCTTTTCAGCTTTCTAAATTCTAGGCAAAATGCAGTAGTCCCTGTGATTAAAAAACACTTGACTTCCCTCTAACAATAAAATGGTACAGTGATGTCCTTTCCCCAGAGAATTTTAAATATAACCTATTTTTTAAGTAAAATGTAGCAATGGGATTGGTTTAGGCTCATATTAAACATAGGCAAGGCTAATTTTTAAATTTGTTCTGTATAGCATCTAGTCCAATGTTAGAACCTAGGACTTGGACAATAATTGTATTTGCATTTAAGGAAACTCTCCCTCTAGGCTTAACACTAGGAAGCCAAGGAGTAATTAGCACTTTTGGCAGAGTAAATGAAAAACAGACTAGGATATGAAACTGTGTGAAGTTGTATAAATCAAACCTGCTGACTGTTTTCCCTAAGTATGAAACCAGTGAGTGCCAGAGGAGAATGTCACATTGTTTTTTAAAGAAGCATATAAATGGTAACAACAAATGCAGTTTAGCATTGTTCATATTATAGAATTTTATATAAATGTACATTACACAAATATATTGATTCTTTAATTAAATGGATATTTATGGAACATCTAAAATATGACAGCCACTAGTCTTCCAGTTATAGAAGAAACATTCAGACACACAGTTAGGAGACCTGAGTTTTTACCCTGATATTATTACTAACTCTGTACTTCAACTTGGATAACTAACCTCTCTGAACAAAATTAGCAGGGATGAATTATGTCAAGGATTACAGTTATATAGCCATACCACTACATCCCACCCAATCTATTTCATCCAATATTTATGGTAGACTAGGTAATTTACATATGACTATTCAACCTAAGACAAGCTGGATTATTTTTAAATTATCTTAAAAGGATCAATGAGCTAACAACAGTGAAAAATTACCAGACCAAGTTCTGGGAGAGGATGGAGACAGTGAGAGACACAACTGGTATCAAGGTTCTCTGTTGTGCTGGGAGCATACACCGATCAAAAAGAAGTGGCTGAGAGCCTGATTTTTCCTTTTTGGTAGGCTTGCATGTTAAATGAACCAATGTGGGAGTCCAAGGTCCACCAAGATTAGGAATCCTGCTAACTCCCTTACCCCACCCTCCACTTTGGGCTGGGATCCTGAAGAACCATCTCCTGTGGATTAAAGATAAACCAGAAGTAAAGCAATGCTCACAGGAATTTCTAGTTCATCTTTGAGTCACCTGAAGGTGCTAAAAATCCTCAGTCCTTTAACTCAGATTGAGATGGTTCCTGACTGCTGGCATTTCTGGGATGCCTCATAGAAAGAAAAGGAAATCATATGTGAAGAAAGATATTACATTGAGCCAGTTGTTTTTATAAATAATTTTTCAAATACAATAAGCACAGTTGAATGTAATACTTTAACAGGGGAACAAGACTCAATGAGCAAGAATTAATAGAAATATTAGACAAACATCTACATGGGCTTTAGTTTGGGGAAATATTAGTGCATGTCATAAGAAAAAATCCACTATGCTTACTCTATTCAAGAATAGAAAATAATAGATTGAAATTTTCAGCATCATATATATGAAAAACAAGAAAAACTTTCTAAGAAGAATGAAATCAATAGAAGACTAGATACAGCTAGAAACAGAATTAGTAAACTGGAAATTAGATCAGAAAACAATTTAAAAACCTAAGCAAGGAAAGTCAAAAAGATCATAGCTACAGAAGAAAAAATAATAGATGTAGAGGACAAAATGAGAAATTGCTTATTACAATTTTAATTGGAATACAAACAGGAGAAGATAAGGGAGAATGGAGAAGAGTAATATTTGAAGGGATAAGTAAAAGTTTTCCAGAACTTATGGAAACTTTATAGATTCTTCAAAATGTAAGATCTTCAAGATATAAGAATACCGAAGAATTCCGAGCTAGAGAAATAAAAATATATTTACATGTAGTCAACATCATGGTGGAAAGGCAGAAGGATAAGAAGAATGGGAAAGTCTTAAAAGCAGCCAGGCAAAAAGACAGAGTTCCTTCAAATAAGTGATAGACCACAGACCCGTTGCTGACTTCACAACTTTCCTTTCCTCTGTGAGTTTCCTTTTCCTTCTTCTGTTATGTATTTATTACTTTAGAGAATATTTTAGCTTGAGGACTTGAAATACAACAATGAACATGAAAAATATCTTTTAAAGTGCTAAGAGAAAATAATGGTCAGTTTAGAATTATATTCCCAGCCTAATGATGATGATGATGATGATGATGATGATAATAATAATAATAATAATAATAGTAATAGCAATCCTTCAATTAAAGCAAAATGGAGACATTTTCCCGACAAACCAACACTGAGTGTTTGCCATTCAGAGGACCATCAATGAAGGAAATTCTAAAGAATGCCCTTTAGAGAGAAGGAAAATGATCCTGAATGGGAGAAGAGACATGAAAGAAGAAACAGAATGAAAGTAAAGTGGTTAATATGTAGGTGAAACTAAACAAACTTTAGTATCAATATGTGAAATATATAAAATGTGTTTATATATGTTTGAGTAATGTATACATGTATCTTTATAATTTATAAATGTATGAAACATATATATTTATACACTTAGTATAAATGTATGAAATAAGTAAAGTAACTTTAGTGACTGTTGACTCTGAACCCAAACAATTCTCAGCAAAATTGTTTTCACATCATTCTGCCAACACAACCAATTATGCAGAATTGGCAAATGAGATCAAACCTACCTTCCCCAATGAAGTATTAGGTTTCTCTTCATTCTCAGTTTTCTAGAAAGTCCCTGCTAAAACAGTAGCCATTACTCTGCCAGGTGGGGCTCCTCAAGTATCTCAGAAGAATCAGACCTCTAGTCTCACATTAACCTTCTATGGAATGTCACCACCCCAGAATCTAAAATGATTTTCTATACGTGCCATGACTGGCAACTTCTCTCACTACTAAAACAAACAAACAAACAATACTAACTGTGCAAATGCAGCCTTTAGTTAGGCACCACACTACACACTCCCTCCTAGAAATTACTCCTAACTCTGCAAAGAATAACTCACGGGATTGGGAATTTTCCAACTATCAGCAAAACCATCAAAATGGTGAGCCAGAGACAGGTTCCCCAAATATTACCTTTATAACATAGGACAATATTTCACCTTATGTGTGACTGTTTCCTCAGGCATGGTGGTATTCTTTTGTTGGTGATCCTGAATACTGGATAAATTTCACGACTTCATTTGGGAATCATCTCCTGGAAATGAATTATCTCTTTCCCCAGATTCTCAATCTTTCCTTAATCACCAGATTCAAAGAGTGCTTCTGTGTTAGTATTGAACAGGAATGCCATATAGGCTGGTCAACCCTCTCAGTCCAGGATTCTGTTGTCCCCAACTTCTCATTATTTCACTGCTCAATTACTTGTTGTTTTTGTTTTTCTACACAGAATCAGTAGCAACCTTCTACAGGATGTTTTCTCCAGTGAAATTTTTCCCTGGTTTTGCCCAGTTTTCACTCCCAATTTTTGAGGTGGACAAGCAAGCATTTCCCACCATTTTTCCTATGGATAGTACAATATTTTGGAACATCACTGTGATTTATTTAATCCTATTTAGCTCAATCTTTATACAAGATATCAATAATATTAAAATCACTATATATATATATACTATATAGTATTGTAATTATTCTCCTACTATCAATAGCAATAATAGCAGTAGGATCAGTAATTATTATCTCCTAATGGAAACTCAGTGAATAGGATTAGAAGACCAACCTTGCCTTTGCATGATCTAAATAATCAAGTATAATAGCAAACCAAAATATCTAGCCTCCTTTTGCATTCCCTAAGTTCCAAGGATCATTTGAGAGGTATAGCAATGGGCAAGCTGGGAAAGATGAGAAATCATTAGAGGGCAATCCCAGACTTGTTCACTCCACATTCTATTTACCAAGCTGAGGGTGTCATATGACATTACCAGGCACACATAGACTTAAAAAAAGTGTGATTTTTTGTTTAGCCACTAATCTACCAGGAGAGAAAAACTTAGTCAATTGTATGTGTCAATACTTGGCTTTTCCTTCCAAGGCTCCATCCATGAGATATGTTAGTACTCCTTACTAGAAGAAATATTTTCAGCAGCTCTCTTGAATGAGATAAAGTGTACCTGGTGTCATATAAGAAAACATTAAATTATGAGATACAGGGCTTTTGTTTGTTTGTTTCTTCCTTGAAAAAAAAATCTCCTTTGTATAGGCCAACTTTTTCAAATCAATAATTTTGAGCTAAAGCCCTAAATCATTACATCTATGAATATATAAGAGAATTAAGGAATAAATTAGTAACCATTACACTTCATTCAGTTCAATATTTTGAATATCCTGAAGTTAATATTTTGTGAATTAAACAAAAGTGATTACTTATAGACTATTTATAGCCGCAGTTCTGTAAGTTTTTTACACATAAAATGAAAATGAACTAAAGATAATTTTAAAAGAGAATTATTTTAGCATAGAAGATATTTCTTACTTTGAGAATCTTCTATCGGCTGTAGACAGTGGAGATGTAAATCAGCAAGTCCTGATTTGTATTTTATAGCGTTCCTTCTTAAGCTTGTCTCTCTGATAGTGCCCTATCATATGAACTAGAAGTATTCGGCTGATGCTTTCAACAGTCTGCCTCAAGATCTCACTAAGCAATTCCTGATGTTCATTAAGTATATTTTCTATCTTCCAAGTTACTTTAGTTAATTTTTTCCAGCCTCCTATAGAAGTTTACTCATTGCTTCCCCATCCTCCACATATAGGTTCATTGTGCTCTTCCAGCTTCCCCTTGCCATTTAGGCTCGAAGCCAATGCCCCATGTTTCAAGTTTTTTGTTATAGCAACACTCCATTTCTAGGTAACAATTTCTGTATCAATTACCTATTGCTGTGAAACAAATCATCTCAAAACTTAGTGGCTCAAAATACCAACCATTTTATATACAAATATATATTTTTTTCACTATTCTGAAGGTCAGCCATGAGGGCTGAATTCAGTTGCACGATTCTGCTCATCCTTTCTACTGTCTTTCAAATGGTTTCAGTCGTTTGGTAGTTCAATGAGGCCTTGATGGTCTATACTCACATTTCTGACATCCTGGGCTACATCACATAACTGAGAAAGAATTCCAAGAAGATGAAAGTGACATCCTCAAGGCCTTTTAAAATCTACATTCTGAAGTCCCATGTCAATTCTATTGGTCGAAGTAAGTCACAAAGAATGTATGGCCAAAAAAGAAAAAAGTTAGATAAGATGGTAGTATGATTTCTTTTAATTTTTTCTGAATGAAATTTTCTAATCTCTTATCTTAGCCAAAAATATTTCATCTATTTAACTGTTACTTTTTCATGGAAAATCAGGTTGTTTCCTAGAAGTCTTTAGTCAAAGATAAAGACATAAAATAATTTTTGTATAAAAATAATAATATGAATATGAAACCCAAAATGAGGTTCAAAAAAACCTACTTGAGGATCCAGTCATATTAAAATTGTGCTAAACTTTCTACTGTAAATATATTCTAAATATTTCATGTAAGATTAAACCTCAAATAATAGGAATATATGTTTACAAATAATGATATCTTTAAAACTCGTAAATTTATGATAATTACATAGTGTGGTTCAAGCAAAAGAACAGAAGAATCAACATGGCAGAATCCAAGATCCAGAAACAAGTGTACATATACATATTTGTGTGTGTGTGTGTGTGTATGTATACATGAAATAGTTGGATTTGGCTACCTTCAAATTTAAAGTGTCTGCAAATAACAAAACAAAAAGATTTCAAATCAATGACCATCTATATTTGTATGTCCATTTGAGACATTGGGTTAACACAAATACATTTTCAATCAATGAGAAAAGAATGAGTATACAATAATGTAGAAAATTAAAGACATGAACCAGAAGTTTACAAAAGAAAAGATTATACATACATATGCATATGTATTTACATATATACAGTAGATATGGTGTGGAGAATAAATAGAGCTGGAACACAGGTATACATTAAGGAAACTATTTACAAAGTGTTAAGCTGTAACAAAATGGTGACAGAAACTGGAGAGATTTCAGACGTTATGAAGCATTTGTTGATATATTTGATCTGAGATTATTGAATGAAAAAAGATATCAAAAATTACTCCCAGATTTCTAGCTTGAGTATCTAAATGGATTATGGCTATATTTAGTAATATGGTTAAGTCTAGGAGATAAGTAGGGCTGGGAATCCCTTTTGAACATGGAAAATTAAGCTATTGTCTCCTTTCCAGTCTCACTGTTTTCTCCTTCTGAACCATGTTTTGAACAGATGTTGGAACCTCTAAATCAATCTTCTTTATCTTTCAAATTCTATTTGAAAATTTTCTTTTGCTTTATGTGGCCATTTGTGGTGGGGGAACTCATTACTTGGGTATAATTTCTAGCTCTCTAATCTGCTTTTCCACTCTGTTCGTTCTACCATTTAACTTATCCATCATCTCTAGATATTTCTTAAATATAATAATGCAATGTTGTAAAATAACTTCCTCTTCCTGTTCCATGCATGTATTATTGATATTAATTAAATTTATTTTAATTTCCTGCACTTATAGTAACACTTTTTCTCTGGGTGTAAATTTTGTCCTTTGAGTTACTATTCTCTCATTCATGGCATTGGCTTTACTTCAATGTTTGGTGATATTTAAACAGGGCAGTTTTATGTAATGATGGTGCAAAAAGGAAGTTAGAATGGGTTAAAGCTTGAATGAGAGGTAAGGGAGTGGAGACACAATGATTAACCAATAATTTTAGAAGATTGTCTTTAAAAGCTAGAAGAAAAAAGGGACACTATAGTTGGACAGGATAAGGGGCCTGGAGAGAAGTTTTGTTTGAATGTTTGTGTGTTTTGATTTTTGGTTTTTATTTTATTGCTTAGAAATTTTTTTCATAAGCTACCAGATCATACTCTTTCGCAATGTGACCTTTCTATGCCCCATGCAGAGGTAGAGTCTATTTCCTTTCCTCTTTAATCTTGATTCTGTAATAGAGTGTGGGAGAAGAGACAAAATGTAACTTGTAATATTAGATATTAAGAAGTCTGTAACTACAAACTGCACTACTTGGAACGCTGTCTCCTGGGAAAACATTAACACATAAGACATCCAACGACGGTAAGGTTACCATGCTGTAAGGAAGCTCAAATAAGCCACAAGAGGGGAAAGGGGGAGGCTACATGGAGGAGCACAAAGGTATGAAACATATGAATGAAGCATTTATGGGCTCCAGCCCAGCCCTGTCACCAGTTGCTTGCAGCTGAATTACTGAAATAGAAGAATCATCTAGCTGAGCTCTGAATTTCCTGTGGTTTCATGAGCAAATAAAACGTTTGTTTAAACTTCCAAGTTTTGGGGTAATTTGATATGCAACAATAGATAACTAAAACAATTAGAGTGTATTTACTACCAGTCACCCTTTTCTTCCTAAGCACAAATAGTTTGAATGGGTTAGTATTCTATGGAGAGGGTTTTTTTAAATTAACTTTAAGACATATAAAACATTTATAAAGATTAAAATAAACATTCATTTATTAATTATCCAGTTTAAGAAATGAAACATCACAAAAGGTAATAACAATGCCCTGTACATCCCTGTACAGCCATATTTCTCTCCCTCCCCTTGTGAAGTAACCACTATCTTGTAATGCTGTTTATTATTCTTAATAATGTCCTGTATGTTTACTACATATATCTTTTTCGCTTAAGCACTATAGACTAATCTTATGCAAATTAATCTTCATACAAATGGCATTTTACTACAATTATCTATTGGCAAACTGTCATTTTTTTGTGCAACATTAGTTATTAGAGATTCATCTATATTGATGCAACTTACCCTAAGTCATTTCATTCATTCTGAGTTGTTTCCACTTGTTTGTACTATAAACAATGTTGCTATAAATATTCTTGTATTTTATGGACCTAGGAGTGGAAATGCTGGGTTTTGGGGTATACACAGTCTCACTTTTGTTATAGGTTATCAAATTGTTTATCAAAAGTCACCAGTATATTTTTGACACAATAGTTTCTATCTTCTTGAGATCATTGAGCTTGAAACATTTAGTTTTACTGTGGCAAGGTCAGTGTGTAGGTTGCCTCACCTTAGCATTTGACTTGAAATATTATATATTATTTAATATAGTTATTAAATATATTGTATCTTTAATTATTTGTATAGCTAGGAGAGTAATGGTTCAGAATGTGAGAGCAAAATCAGAAATGGTTAAAATTCATCTCTTACGGACTTAAAATTTGGCTTTCTGAGTGCCACAGGTCATTCCTCCTCCTCCTCCACCTCCTCCTTCTTCTTTTTAAAAATTCATAACCAAAAGCAAAAATAAAAATTTCAACCGTACTTATTTACTTCTCATGCCAGCATCTTCACCTCCTGGTTATCCTCTTTTAAATCAGAAGATTAATTTTTCTCCCCTGCTTACCTATGTGTCCTTTGATGCGATTCTGATATTTTATATGACACTGACTTCCACAGTTCCTCAGTAACTTAGTCTCTTTCCGCAGGACATAACTCTAAAGAACACAATTAAACAGAACACAAGAGGGTTTTAAAGTAGAGATTAAAAGTTATTTCTCCACAATAATGGTGAAATAGATTTATACATATTGCATTATTGGTAGTTCCCAATCTACCACCAGAAATCAACAGCAAAATATCTGCACACTAGCAGTCTGAATTGTTGCCTGGAGTGCTGTATTTGTAAATATGTAATGGAAAAGGAAAAACAATCAAACTCTAAATTGGGTTTCACATTCGCCTTGATAACACCCTCTTCATACAGAATGCAGCACCTGAGCTACAGTATTCTACCAATTTAGATTCCTTCCACTGGGAAAAATATATATCTGCAGGAAGCATTTCTTGGCTCCATATATTTTATCCTTCTCTCATATTGTTTCAGGGAGAATACTCTCTAAACTCCACACAAACTCGATCTAACAGTAAAATTTTGTATAAGTTCATTCTGGACATCATTTGAATAGTCCCTCCTTTGGATCATCTAAAGTTTAAATCAAATTCTTAGAGTTACAGAGCAAAACTAAAGTTTTCAAAGATTTATATTCACAAGAAAGCAGGGTATTCATTTATTGATGATTATTAGTTTGAAACTAATGATAACTTCACTCCAAACTTGAGGATTGAGGGAAGATATGGTTTGAATTTTTAAGTATTTATCATGTGAATCTCCTTTACCTCATTATATATAATTTGTTTTTGTTTTAAACTTACAGTACTTTCCCTCAATTTTCCTCAATTTGTAATTGCAGCCCAAACTAAATTATAATTACTATCACTCATTAAACATATATGCCAGGCATTATGTTAATTGCTTTACACATATTGTATTTAATTCTCTCAATCAATTTCTGAGTCAATAATGTTCCCATTTTATATATGAGGAAACTGAGGCATATACTGACCTTCAGATACATTATATGTATACAGAAACACAGCAAATTAATTACATGGAAACTGTCTTTGAATAAAGCTATGCAACCCCAAAGTCAATAAGAAATTGAGTCTAAAAGTTAATTAAAATATCTTTATTCATACTTTATTGAATTCCCTATATGAATTGCAGGAAACTATTTATGATGAAAAATAGTCCTTTATATACATTTTGGACTTTCAGAATGATATTTTTGATTCCAGGCATTGGTAAGATCATTGGACCTTGGGTTATGATGATGACAAATCACTTTCTGTCCTCTGGTTTGTCGTGGAATTCCTGATCTTTTACTCTAAAAATTCATCTTCCATCAGTTACTCATTCAACAACCAAGTTTATGATGTAAACAGATAAGATAATTGATCTTAAATTCTGTTAAGTTTACATCTTAGTTATCTGTTTCTTTAAAATGGATGAAATTAGAAGGAATGCAAGTGTACAGATTTTTTCCTTTTTGCTTGCTAATATTTATTAAATTAAATAAATATTAAATTATTTATTAAATATAAATTATTAAGGTATTAAATAAATATTAAATTCTAGGAGGAAAAAGAGGAAAATTTCCTGCCATACCTAAGTAAATAATTCCACAATTAGTTTACTTCTTTAAAAAGATGATTGCACATAATTTTGTATTAGTGACTGAAGTAAAGTTTTAGAATAAATAATGGAAGAAGCATAGATGTAGAAATATCATTTTGGATTGAGCTATTTATTTTGTCTTTTGATTTGTTGGTATTCATACCTGGGATATAAAATCAGTTATTTTAATTTTTACCTCTAGGAATATTCAAGACATAGTTATATGTTCTGTGTTAAAATACATTTCCTCCTTTATAAAATAACTCATTTATCATTTTTTATTAGCTTATTCTGTGTGTAGAATTTAAAAGGCCTATTTCTGAATATTACATTTTAATGATATGAAAGTAACAATGGCAGCAGGAAATACAACTGAATTTTGTACTGTCATGCGTGTTAACTTTTAAGGATATAAGGACACTTACAACACGTAAGAATTTAGAAATTTCACAAGATGAAATATCTTTTAAATATTACTGCATAACTGTCATCCTAAAGAGGATCTGTTAAGTGCTTATTTGTTTGATGGATTTAGATTCCACATGGAATTCATTCATTCATTTATTTATCAAATGATAAGTGTCTATCAGGCACCAGGAGTTGTACTAGGTACTGAGGATGCAGAATATGGCTCAAGTATCTTACAGTATTCAGAGAGGAAAACAAACAGATTGATGAATAAATGAAAAGCAATATGATATATTGGAGTACATGAGGAAACTATTTGGCTTAAAACTAATTCGGCCTGACCTTGTTTTTCCAGAAAGGCCTGATGTGGCCTGTTGAACATGCATCATGCATTTGCTTTAAGCATTTACAATGTCCCAAAGCTAAGAATCATGCCCTTAAAAATAGAAATGTTGCCTCCCCCATATCAGCATTTCCTTAAGGATAAGCATTTCTTCTTAGAAACTAAGGATTCATTACTGATCTGCTGACCACCCACTTGCTGTGCTCACCTTGTGACCACTGGCCTGCTGTGCTAGCTCAGCAACTTATGAAAGTAGTAAAAGAGGTATTCCTGTCATATGTGATGTCTGCTCCTTGTTCTAAGATGGTATATAACCACTCCGTATACCTCACTTCTTTGGAGTACTTACTTCCTTGAGAAGGAAGCCTGTGGGCTATAGTCCTCAGACCTGGCTCATATAATAAACTCATCCCAATTTTGACTTATGGATTGATTATGGATTAGATGCATCCACAAGATAATTTAATCAAAAAAGCAAAACAGAAGTGTTTATGTCTGTTTCCAGAAGTAAGAAATTCTCTTATGGGGGAGGAAGATGATAGGCAATGATAAAATGTATGTATATGTGCTCTCTACTGTTAAAATGGTAAGGACCTCAAGTAAAGGGGCCGTGTCTTATTTTTGTCTCTTATTTAGTGGAATATCTGCTATAGCAAACAATCCTCAGATCTCAATAGCTTAACACGATGGAGGTGTATCTCTTCTTATGTCGCAGATAAATTGGCTATCTGGTAGGAAGCTTTTCAAAGAGGGATTCAGAATGAGATTCTTCTTTCATTCAGTGGATCTCCCACCTAGGGCCTCA
Source organism: Equus caballus (assembly GCF_041296265.1). Lineage (NCBI taxonomy): Eukaryota > Metazoa > Chordata > Mammalia > Perissodactyla > Equidae > Equus > Equus caballus. The sequence goes on along the minus strand of NC_091715.1, from coordinate 21,176,190 downwards.
GAGATCTCCCTTTGAGCCTTCTGCAGCAAGCCTAGAGACAAAGGAAGGCTAACAGACGTAGGGGTTAGCGAGTGATCTTAGTAGTCAGGACTGGAAGTGCCATATATCCATTCTGCCCACATTCTTTGGGCTAGAACACCATGATGTAACCCAAACTTAACTCTAGGGGTTTGTGGAAAAAGAGAACTTGGATGTTTTTGAATAACTTACCAAATTCCACCATGTTTTTTTTTTCTCCAACCCAGCCCATTCCTGACAGATACATGCTATTAATAAATGTTTGTTGATCTTTCAGTTTGTGTTAAAAAGAACTTGAACATAGTAAATATACTTCTATAGCCACAAAATATATCTGTTTTTGATTTGCATTTGTGGGGACCTGGAATTGGCCACCCCAAGATATGTCTCTTTGGCATCAGGATTATTTGAGGCTGATTGCTTTTGATAAACTGGGACAGGGAAGGAGGCTCTGAGGAATGGAACTTGCCCTTCCTTAGGACACATTTACATTTGTAAGGTAAATCTCTATCTGTAAAGGTGCCTCCCTCCCTATACCAGGAAGAAGAAAGGAGATGACCTTCTCTCTAAAAACTCTTAATCAATACCAAAGGCAAGGACTTAAAATCTGCATTTTATTGTGCTTCTCTGGTAACCTCCTGTAACTGACTTGCCTCCCCCTATGGTGATAGCTCCTCCCTGGGACAGGCTTTCTTATCTTAAATTCTTTTAGGCAGTTAGGGGGAAGGTCAAAGTTTCTTTCTGAGTCTTTTGTTCTTAAAAATAATCAAGCCAAAGAGACACATGTTGGGGTGGCAAATTCTGATCCCCCACACATCTCTTACATCTAGCTTTTCCCGAGTTATATCCTTTTATAATAGACTGGTAATCTAGTAAGTAAAATGTTTTTCTGAGTTCTATGAGCCACTCTATGAGCAAATTAATCGAACCTGACGAGGGGTTTTTGGGAGCCTCTGATTTATAGCCAGTCAGTCAGAAGTACAGGTAAAGACCTGGGCTTGCAACTGGTGTCTGAAATGAGGTTGGGGGGGCATCTTGTAGGACTGAAACCTTAACCTGTGGAATCTCATACTGTCTCCAGGTAGATAGTGTCAGAATTGAGCTGAATTGTAGGATACCCAGTTGATGTCCCAATAATTTTTGTTGGTGTGGGAAACACTACCATGCAGTGGAATTGGTACCGGAACCTAGTTAAACTTTTATTCTCTTAGAATGAGAAAAGATGTTAAGATAGGAAAAGAGAAGATTTGGAGCACACTGAATAATGGCAATGTACTCTAAAGGTAAGTACAGAAGCAAACTCAGTGGTGTTGACTTTAAATATACTTATTAACACTTTGCATTTTCTGGAGTAGGCCAAAAGGTGTTACATAACCCTGGCTACCTTCCTAGTTGTTATATAGTGTATTCTGTCAGTCATGGAGTTGTGGGTCAAAAATATTTGTTAAAAGTAGTACACCAAAATGTTTTAAAATGGAAGCTAAGTGTTCTGAATGCTCATCATTAAATAATCTTATGTCTATGCCTAAAAGAGGACATTTTTAATAGAGCCTATCTCCACTGCTGGGACACACTGAGTACCATCACTCTGATTCTGGGAGCTAGTATGACACTACGTTGAGCTATAAAACTGGTCTCCTAACCACAGTTGATGGGATTGTTTTGTCTTCTTGGAGAATGGTCCCCTTTATTATTATGGGATATCCCTCATTATCCCATATAATTTTCCTTGTTCTGAAGTCTGCTTTATCTGAAACTAACATATCTACTCTAGTTTTATTTTGATTAGTGTCAGCATGCTATATATTTCTCCATCCCTTTATTTTTAATCTGTCTGTGTTTTCACATTTAAACTAGCTTTCTTGTGAACAATATATAGTTGGGTCTTAAATTTTTATCCACTTGGACAGTCTCTGTCTTTTAATTGGTGTACTTAGACCATCTACATTTACATTCATTATGGATATGGTTGGATTAATGTCAACCACATTTTAACTGTTTTAGATTTGTTGACCTTTTTCTTTCTTTTTTTTTTGCCTTCTTCTCTTTTTCTGCCTTCTCTAGTTTTAACTGAGCATTTTGTATGATTTCATTTTTCTCCTCTTTAGCATCAATTATACTATCAATGCAAATAATCCATAACCAATCTATAAATGAAAATTGGGGTGAGTTTGTTCTGAGCAAAAATGTGAGGACTAGCTTAGCCCGGGGTATTCCTTCCCCAAGGAAGGAAGGGCACCAAAGAAGTGGGGTATACAGAGTGGTTATATACCCTCAAAGAGCATGTTTCGCATATGATTGAAATGCCCCTTTTACAACAGTCACGAGACTGCTCTGTCAGCACAGCGATTGATGGACACAGCAGGTAGGTCTGCTGTCTCGGTAAATACAGCAGGGTGGCAGGTCTGTTGTCTCGAGCTGGGTGGTCACAGGTGAGCACAGAAATCAGTTCCTAGCCTAGGGAAAGATACTTATCCTTAAGGAAACACCAATGTGGAGGGAAGTTGTACCTTTATCTCAAGGCCATTTGTTCTGGTCGTTGGGACATAGCAAATGCTTAAAGCAGATATACAATGCATGCTCAATGGCCATGTCAGGCCATTTTGGAAAATCAAAGTCAGGCCGAATTAGGTTTACACCAAATGGCTTCCTCATATACTCCAATAAATCATATTGCTTGCCATTTTTATTTGTCACTACTTTAAAAAAAAATTTTAGTGTTTGCCCTAGAGTTGGCAATATACATTTATGACTAATCTAAGTCTACTTTCAAGTAACTCTGTACTACTTCACAGATGGTATGGGTACCTTATAACAAAATATTTCCAAGTCCCTCTCTCATCTTTATAACACTGCTGTCATTCATTCCACTTATCTGTAACCTATAATCACTGAATACATTGTCGTCATTATTTTGAGCAAACTATTATCTATTAGATCAATTAAGATTAAGAAAAACAAAAGAATTTCTTTCGCTTTCATTTATTCCTTCTCTGATGTTCTTCCTTTCATCATATAGTTCTAAGTCTCCAACATATATCATTTTCCTTCCCTTACAATTTCTTAAACATGTCTTGCAAGGCAGGCCTGCTGGCAACTAATTCTCTCTCACTTTATATTTGTCTGTGAAAGCCTTTATTTCTTCTTTGCTTTTTTTTCTTAATTGTGGTAAAATAAAAAGAATGAAAGATTGTCCATTTTAACTATTTTAACTGTACAAGTCAGTGATGTTAATTACATCACTCCCATCTATTTCAAAAACTTTTTTATTGTCCCAAACAGAAACTATGTTCCTTCTTCTTTCTCCTCCCTCTGGTATTCCCATTTCAGGTATGTTACACCTTTTGTAATTGTCCCACAGTTCTTCGATATTTGTCCCAATTTTTAAATTCTTTTTCTGTCTTCTTTTTACTTTTGGAAGTTTTTATTGGCTTATCCTCAAGCCCATTGTTTCTTTCTTCAGCTGTGTCCACTCTACAGATCAGCTCATCAAAAGCATTCCATTTTTTGTTTGAATGATTTTCATTTCTAGCATTTCCTTTTTATTCTTTCTTAGAGTTCCCTTCTCTCTCCTTACATTCCCCATCCATTCTTGCATGTTGTCCACTTTTTCCATTAGAGCTCTTAGTATATTAATCATAGTTATTTTAAATTTCCAATCTGATAATTCCAACATCTCTGCTATATCTGAGTCTGGTTCTGATGCTTGGTTTGTTTCTTTAGACTGTGTTTTTCACCTTCTGCCATGCTTCAGACATTGTTGTTGAAAGACGTGATGTATTGGGTAAAAGGAACTCAAGTAAATAGGTCTTTTGTGTGAGGTTTTAGGTTTATTTGATTTTGTGTTAGGCTGTATTTACTGTTTGCCATAGTATTAGTGTCAGACGCTAACATTTCTTCAGGTATCCTTGTTTCTCTCTCCTCTGTTGTATTATTTAGGTTTTCCTGGAGTGTCAAATAGAATCTGAGCCTTGGAATTCTTTTCAGCTGCAATGCCCTGTTATTATTCAGAAGCCCTGTTGATGTGGTGGTAAGTAAGGGGGCAGAGGGGAAGTGTTCTATATTCCTATGATTAGTTATCAGTATTTTAGTGGGCCTGGGGCCCTGACTGTGACATTAATAAGTGCTTCTCAGCTTTTTTATGCAATACAGGATGGCTAGAATGGGCTGGATTTGGGTATTTCCCTTCTCCCACATGGAATGCTAGAGGGGCCTGGAGTTGGTTATTTCTCTTCCCCCACCTCAGTTAGGCTCTGTTAAAACCCACATTGGTTAGGCTCTTGTGAAATAATTTCCTTTGAGGCAGACTTTTGTTAATGAGAACAGAGCCTCTTGGTGTATTTCAAAATGGTTATTTTACCTTCCCACTAATGGACGCATGAGGAGATACTTCTCTACCTTCACCCAAAGAACCTGATGGTAAAATTCAATACCTGGTGGTAAAAGCGTGTAGGCCCCACTAAGGATGGGCCTCCAGGAGTTTTTCTCTCTCAAATTAGTCCAAACTCAGTCTACGGCAATTAATCAATTATTCCTTAAGCATTCCTGCTGATCTCCAGTTCTGGCTTCTGCTCCTGGTAAGCTCTGATTCTCTGTATTAATCTCTCTCTAGTTTCTGTACCGGTGGATTGCCCTGTGACCTCAATTCTCTAAAGGATCTCAGATAAGTTGTTGATTTTCAGTTTGTTCAGCTTTTTGTGAAGATGGGAGTTTATGACTCCCAAGCTCTTTATGTCAGATTGGTAGCCAAAAGTCACCATAGTTTATGGGAAGAGCTCACTGTGAAAATCTATTTTCTTTAAAAGTTCCCTGCTGAATAGCAAGGAGTTCTAAATATTTTGGAAAGAAATTTGTCTTGGAAAAAATAAATATATATGATTTCTTCATAATTAGTCAACTTGTAAAGAGCAAACACAACAATAATTAAATCTATGATAGTTGTTTGGGTCAAAATATTTCAAAATCCTCATTTCAATTCACATAACCTAGAATCCCTCAATTTTTGTCTTTGAATGACCAATGTGAACTGCAGACTAGGTGTTTCATAATTATTCATTTATTGTAGGTTAATGCAATAGTTTTCTAATGCACTTTAACCTCATTATTACATAGTACCCTAATCGGAGCAATCGGATGATTTTTTGCATAAGACATCAGTTAAAGTCTTTGCTCAAGTTATTTTTAGAAAAATATCTGTCTTGTTGAATGCAGAGAACGTCTATGACATTTAAAAATGCCTATACAATTATTTACAGGTACTCAGCTGCTATGTAGTGGATTTTAAAAACAAGTTACCTTACTTGCATAGCAAATTGTGAACAGATGTGACGTAGGTTGGGTTCCCTGGGAAGTCCACCCTGAGACAAAGTTTAGTTTGCAGGTGTTTTGTGCTGGAGTGCCCTTGGGATAAAAAGCTGTGGAAGGGAGAAGAAAACAGGAATGTGAAGAGGGAGAAGTCCAATTTTGAGGCAGGCCCATCAAGAGTCAGACCATCCCATGGGGAAGTTCTGGAATTAGACTGGTCCTTCAGAATTCTTCCTCATGGATCAAAAGGCTAGGCTTTTATACCCTCATCTAAGCAGTCATCGGATCTGGGCTGCCAGAGAGAGATGTGACCTTGAGCAAGGCAGCTGCAACAATACCTGAATGGGCTGAGAGTAACTGGGGTAACAAGTCCTTCCTTGAAGGGAAACTACGTGGTGGTGGTGCCTCTCTCTGTCCATAACAACATGACAGTTGGATAAAAAGTACATTTCAATATCTACTTAATTTAAATATGATTTGAGGTTAAACAATAGTCAAGAAATTGAGACTTATTTTATAACCTAAACAGATACTCATGTATATGCGAGATCAGCTAACTTATAAAATGCAAATATTCCTTTTACAGGGAATTTTTGCAGATGAATGCATTACAAACAAGAAAATGAGTCAGAAATTAAAAACAAAATATGAACTCAGTAGTGTGGTAGCCCTGGAAAATTTGCTCTTATAGAATGGTGCCCTTTCTATTTTAGTAAAACTGAAGATTAAGACTTTTTATTTGATGGCATCTTGCTAAAATGTATTATATCTGCTATTGCTTTCATAGTTAAAGTGAGATGAATACTATCTGAATTTTTAAAAGATGATCTTTGGTCAAAATTTTGAATATATATTTTATTATAGTATGTGTAAAATTGGTGTATACTCAAGAAATCTCCAGGAAGGTGGGTCAAACTGGGTTGAGAAGTGACTGTAGGGACAATATATGTTAAAAAGGTTAATTTGGAAAGATTCTAAACTGAGCTAAAGAGAAACAACAGTGTCGTTGAGAAAGACAAGGATGCTTATTGAAATAAAGGTTGAGCCAAGGATTGTCAGCTGTTTTAAGGCCAGGATCTTTAAGAGGATAGAAAGAAAAGGAGGGGGAACAAAGTTTGAGAATATGAGAAAGGCAGATAGAGAACCTCCTTAAGCATAATCATCCAGGCTGAAAATACGTGATGACGCTCTGAGTTCGCACTTTACCGAAGAGAATCTACTGTATGAATATTCTTATACAACCAAAATTCCTTAAATCTGCTTGCTTTCCATTTATTACTTTACTAACATATATTTATTGTTTGCTCATTATATCGTGAACTGTTATGAAAATTTTAAATCTTTTTTTCTGTAGAAGTCAGTGAAAAAATCCAATATATTTATAATTTCCCATTTATTCACCATATTCTCAAACTTATTTGATCTAAAGTCAATGGTACTTTCTCCTCCCCTAGTTGTTTTCACATTGATAAAAATAGTAATGAAATTATGCTTCTCAGACATATCTGGTAAGATCTATGCCTTTACCATTGGATTGTGTAACAAGCAATTAAGAATAGAAATTATTTAGAATTCCACAATATCTTTTCTTAGTTTTCTTTTGTCAAGAGCATAAATTTATAAAGCTTTCAACACCAAACCCTAAAGGTTTTAGTGACGGAGCAGAGAAACTATTTGTTTCTATTTTTCACTTTACTAATTCTTAGTATTTTGTAGTGCCATTGAAGTAATTTAAGTTCATCTGTGGAAATTTAGTTGCTTCACACTGGAAATATGACAAATAAGATACATAACTTAAAAATATTTTGTAACAGTAGAGATAAAGAAAATAGGACAAATATCTATATATAATCTTCTCATGCTCTGAATTGAAAGTGAAGATTAATTATAAGGATATGATGTTAGACCTCAGAAAATGCGACTTTTATTTTGAGAATTTTAATGAAGTTCTAAGCTAGCACTTCTGAAGTATTACTGTCTACTGATTTTTCTAAGAGAATTGGATATACAATAGCTACTTTTAGGATTTAGGGAAAGGAAGTAATATATTTTTTCTACAAATTTTGAACCCCTTCCACCCCAACAAAAAATGATTGAAGTATTTTGATTAACTAACAACATCAAAATTGGGGCCGGCCCCATGGCCAAGTGGTTAAGTTTGTGTGCCCTGCTGTGGCGGCCTAGGGTTTCGCCAGTTTGGACATGGCACCGCTCATCAGGCCATGTTGAGGTGGCATCCCACATAGCACAACTGGAGGTACTCACAACTAGAATATACAACTACGTACTGGAGGGCTTTGGGGAGAAGAAGAAGAAGAAAAAAAAATGGTTGGCAGCAGTTGTTGGCTCAGCTGCAATCTTTCAAAAAAAATTTTTTTGGAAAAATATCCCTTTGTCAATTAGCATACAATAATTTAAAACACTTCCTTTTTTGGGGGGAAGATTAGCCCTGAGCTAACATCTGCTGCCAATCCTCCTCTTTTGCTGAGGAAGACTGGCCCTGAGCTAACATCTGTGCCCATCTTCCTCTACTTTCTATGTAGGACGCCTGCCACAGCATGGCTTGCCAAGTGGTGCCATTTCCGCACCCGAGATCCGAACCGGCAAACCCCAGGCCTCCGAAGTGGAACATGTGAAATTTACCGCTGTGCCACCGGGCCGGCCCTAAAACACTTACTTAAGGAGTCAGAATTTGCATTGAAAAGGTATCTATGTAATTGTTATTTCCTATCCCTGGTTGTATAAGGTAGCAAAATAATATAATAAAACAAAATAAGCTTAATAGACTTTGTTGATTGTTTTAGTTTGGATAAATATTTCAAATTTTTACTAGAAAGACAACATGAGTTTTTTTTTATTCAAAGGTTTATAAGAAATAGAATATTATACAGAATATTACTTAGTGTATAATATGCTAGATGTTTTTAGTAGTTCCCAAAACATTTGTGGCAAAATGGATACTACTGACCCCCTGATATTGATTTCAATTGTATATTATGAAATACAACTGTTTCAGTAAATTAAGCGTATTGTATTTTCTGTGAAAATCAAACCAATTTCTTGAAAACTTGATGGCTAAGTTTAGTCAAAGATGTAGAATTCAATTAAATAAACAGCAACAGTGATTTCTTTTAGATATAATCGCACTATGGAGTTCTATAAAAGTCTACAGTTCCTTTAGGGTTTGGATATCCTAAACTGTGAAGCATGATGATGACATATACCTTTCCTGTGCATGCATGTTTTATAATCATTTTGAAAACAAGGAACTTAAAGAACTGCTTTTGGCTATAAACCTGTCTGCTTCCAAACCTCATTCATATTTTGAACTTTAGTTGTTCCCAGTACACTGGCATGGAGGCTTTATTTTAGCTGTTGATCTTGAAGAGAATAGAGGGGAAATTTAACGCACTTTATGGAAGCATAGATATTATTTTTAAATTATTAAAGTTCAGAATCACTATGCCCATTCCCCTAAATAAACTGCCTGCTCTTGTTCTTCTGCTTCTCTTTAAGCTTGATTACATCTCTGCTCAATTACAGAAATGAGCTTTTAATTGGACTTCCTTAATTGGAAGTTTGTCAGTTGCAGAGCACAACTGCTCATTTGATCTTTAAGAATCAGTTAGGTCTGATCTATGTGAATAGGTCTGATCTTGTGAAAGAATGATGAAAATTGGAAAGGTCTCAGCAAATACTACGTGATCCCTAATGAAGGCTTCTAGATTACAAACGATACACACCGATTAGCCATGTCCAACCCTGCCATTTTATTGGTGTCTTGGTGTCCGATAGTACTTACAAAACATCTATAAATGTAAATGTTTTAAGTTACCTTTAATAAAAAGTAATGACATTATGGTTTATTAAAAATTGAAATATTCTCATTTATAAAAATTCAAACACTCAAAAATTCCAACAATTTCACAAACATAGAATTGTACCATATGAGCTTTTTTTAAATTGCAAAGTAATGCATTTATTTTTATGAAAACAAAAAATAAAATAAACTGAAGGGAAACGTAGAATAGCAGAGTTTCAGATAAATGTTGATTTTTAAAGTTTAAATGATAAACTAAATTTAAAAATATATTTTCAAAAGCATTAAGAATTTTGAGTGATTTTGGTGTTAATGCATTTTATGTTTCAAATCTACGTGATACAGTTTGATACCTTTCTGTGAAATTTGAGAAAATTGGCACTCGACCACTTCCTTATTCCAACGTGCCCTTAACCATCCTCAGCTTTTATTCGCTTTTACTATTGTCAAGTTTTATAACATTTATGTACTCTTTTCTAATTCTAAACTTACAATAGCATCGATTCTCTAAATTTAAAATGATTTATTTCTCATCACCAGGTTTACTCTATCTATATCATTCCTGATTTTTAAATTTTAAACCACACAACTAATTAGTTGTGTTCCACTATCAAGTGGTTTTTGTGAGTTTGATTTATAAGACGGAAGCTGTATTTTCTGGGTATTGTATACCTTAGAATATTTTCTATTGTCTTTTCACTTGAAGAGAAACTTGGCTCGGTATAAAATTCTTCAAACATACTCTCTGTCACAATGGGGTAATTTTGTTGCATAACCTTCTTGAGTTAAATGTTGATTTGTAGAAGGCTGAGGTCAATGGTCGTTCTACCACCTTGTGCATGACCTGCTTTGCCTCTACCAGTGTCCATTTATATAGGTTTAATATACTTAATGTTCAGTAGTTTACCACCATATACATGCCTTGGCATTTATTATTTCATTTCATTTTATGTAGAGACGATGTGCCTTTTTGATGTCTACATTAAAATCTTTATTTCAATTAAGACTTCTATTTTAAATTTAAATACTTATGTTTAATTTTTATTCCATATTTATCATTCCTATAACCCTTAATGATTCTTCAGGTCTGATCTTTTCAGTTTTGTTTTGGTCATAACCTCATGCCATATTCTTCATTATGTTTTCATTCATGCCTGTTCCATTTGTGTTGATTCTAATATGTCTTTAATCTCTGAAATTTATTTTCTCCTTGGCTTCCTAGAGCTCTAGCAACTCACAATTTATTTCCTTCTCTCTACTGAAGCCTTTATTATGTTCTTTAAAATGTTTTTATAGAATGTTAAATGGTTTTGTGCTGTTTTTAGAAAAAATACTTTGTCACTAATTTCTTTAAGAGGATAAAATAGTTGTTGCAATTTTTTTATGATGTAGTTTTTCTTTTGTTGTAAATCCTTTGTTTAGTGCGTCCTTGTGTGTGTCTTATTTGTACAACTCGTGCTACTTTCATCATCATTATTCAAATTTGAATGTGAATGGCTACTAACTAAAAATTTTTTGTGCACATTGTCCTGGAAGTAATCATTTCTTATGGAGTGTGGCCTTTAGAGAATATTATGGGCCTTACACAAGTGTTTCGGGGAACGTTACTGACATAGGGATATTTGTGTATGGAGAGGAATATTTACTATTAATTTCCTGATACTCTGTAAAGTTATCCACAAGTCAATTTTTTAAAACGTAAATATTCTTACACAAATGGTATCATTAAAATAAATAAAATACACTAAGTATTACTAGACATTTAAATGTTGATTACAAACTGGTCAAATGCTCTTAAATATATCTATACAATGATGAGTCCAATATGTCAGAGATCCTCAATTTCTTCCAAATGCAAATTATTACTATGAAAATAAAAGTTATTATTACATATACAGTTAAGCCAATATTAAAATATCAATATTGAAGACTTGTTCTACTTCTTTATTCACTCTATACATGTCTAATTCTACCTGAGGATACAGAAATACTAGTAGATCCCAAAGAAAAAGAGCCTTGTGTCAGATCAGCCAAAGTTGCTGATTCTGGCCAAGCAACAGGCTCTAATTTTATCTTTGAAAGGGATTCAAACCTGAGCCAAAATTCACTGGCTGGGTCCCTCCAAAGAGTTAAGATTCATTGCTAATTCAATTGGAATTTACAAACCCATACCCGATTTCAGATTGTGGTGTCTCTTTCTACTCAAACGCCCATCAAGTTTTGATCTGGGAATATTCTTCCTCAGTTTAAAAGTTACTTCATAATACCTCATAGGAAGTTATTAGATATTAGCTTATCTAAATATACCTGCTCCAAGAAAAGTGTGCGTTGGGTCTAATGTGATCAGTTCTTGTCTCTGAAGTTTTAGCTAATCTATCATCTTGCAACTCATAGCTGTACGCTAATTTGTCATTGTGTGTGAACACCAGTGCTGATTATTCCTCCTGATTTTATACAGTGCCTAACTTCCCAGAATTATGTAGCTTTCCTACAGTTCCTTACAGACAGTAGCTCTTGCTGAAAGGAGATAAAAATCTATATAGCAAGCCATAATTAAAAAGAAAAGAAGACAAAAAAATAAGAAATTCCCAATGGGTTGCTGTTGTATTTAAGCATATTCTGTTAGAGTCACCTTCCTTTATATTTACAATTAACTTTTGTACATTTTGAATTAACTTTTCCATTTGCAAGTATCATTATGTACCCAGGGCTTTTTACAGATAAAACAGGTTCCAAATAATTATAATTATTATTCTCTTTTTGATTTTTCAATTTTTCTAAAACTTGGCCAGTAGGAGCTTTTATAGGGCACAGCTTTGATCTTTTAACCCTACTGTAGATCTATTTTGAAGGCATCTTTCTTGTCTGGCAACAAGGTCTTCCAATCCATTATTCATTTTTTCCTGCCTCAAGACATTAAATCAGTCACTCCCCCCAATGCACAATTATTTTTATTTGAGAAAGGCTTTTAGAACTGTAGCAATTGGGATTATATTCAGGCGCTGGTAACAAGGTCTGGAAATGACATTTATTTAAACAAGTTAGGGATTTATTTTTCTTACTCTCAGGGAAGTTTCAGAACTCAGCAGTCCAATATTAATTATAATAGTAAATGATTTTGCCTTCTTGTGACCCTCAGGTCTCTGTTTTGACATATGTGTTGGAAAGCATCCCTGAGCAAAAATAGGCCTAGCTAAAGTACCTTTCAAAATACATTGAATAATTATAACAACAATCATTCAATATTTTTTAAAAGTCCACATATTTCTTTTCATTCTAAAATATTCCTTAACAGTGTCAATGCATGCATGCTAGTAGAGTGGCTTGTTATTTTCCACCATTAATATATAGAGAGATATAATTGACATATAACATTATGTAAGTTTAAGGTGTATAATGTGATGATTTGGTACACATATGTATTGTGAAATGATTACCACAAGAAGGTTAGTCAACATGACAATCACTTCACATAATTACAATGTTTTGTGTGTGATGAGAACACACAAGATCTATTCTCTTAGCAATTTTCAAGTATGTAATACACTATAGTCTCCATACTATACATTAGGTCTCTAGAACTTATTCATCTTATAACTGGAAGTTTGTGAACTTTGACCAACCTCTCCCTGTTTCCCCACCCCCAGCACCTGGCAACAACCATTCTACTCTCTGTTTCTATGAGTGTGGCATTTTATTTAGATTCTGCACATAAGTATTTGTCTTTCTCAGTCTGACATTTCACTTAGCATAATGCAGTGAAGGTCCATCCATTTTGTCAGCAATGGCAGATTTCCTTCTTTTGTAAGCTAAATCATATTCCATTGTATATATATCCATATACAACATTTTCTTCATCCATTGATGATAACTTAGGTTTTTTCATGTCTTGGGATGTGAATAAGGCTGCAATGAACATGGGGGTGTAGATATTTCTGTGAGATAGTGATTTAATTTCCTTCAAATATATACACAGAAGTGGGATTGCTGGACCATATGGTAGTTGTATTTTGAATTTTTTAAGGAACCTCCATACTGTTTTCCATAGTGCCTGCACCAATTTACATTCCTACCAACAGTACACAAGGATTCCCTTTTCTCCATATCTTCACCAACACGTATTATCTTTCATTGTTTTGATGATCACTGTTCTAATAGGTGTAAGATGAAATCTCATTGTGGTTTTGATTTGTACTTTCCTGATAATTAGTAATGTTGAGCATCTTTTCATGTATCTGTTGGTCATTTGTCTGTCTTCTTTGGAAAAATGTCTATTCAGTTCCTCTGCCCATTTATTAATCAGAATATTTGTTTTCTTGCTATTGAGATATATGAGTTCCTTATATATTTGGATATTAATCCCTTATGTGATACATGGTTTGCAAATATTTTCTCCCATTCCATAGGCTGTCTCTTCATTCTGTTGGTTATTTCTCTTTTTTCTGCTTTGTGCAGAAGCTTTTTAGTCTGAGATAGTTCCACTTAATGAATTTTTCTTTGGTTGATTGTGCTTTTGGTATCCAAAAGATTGTTGGCAAGATCAGTGTCAAGGAGTCTTTTTCCTAAGTTTTCTTCCAGGAGTTTTACAGTTTCAGATCTTTCATTTAAGTCTTTAATCCATTTCGAATTAAGTTTTGTAAGTGGTATAAGATAGGGGTCCAATTTCATTCTTTTGTTTGTGAATATCCAGTTTCTGCAGCACCATTTAATGAAAAGACTTTCTTTTCCCCATTGAGTATTCTTAGCTTCTTTGCCAACTATTAGTTGACCATGTATGCATGCATTTATTTCTGGGCTATCTATTCTATTGGTTTATGAGTCTATTTTTATGCCAGTACTATTCTGTTTTTTGATTGCTATAGCTTTGAAGTATATTTTGAAAACAGGAAATGTGATGCCTTTGTTCTTCTTTCTCAAGATTGCTTTCGCTTTTTGGGGTCTTTTGAGGTTCCATATGAATTTTAGGATTGTTTTTTCTATTTCTGTGAAAAATTCCATTGAAATTTTGATAGAGATTGCATTGAATGTATAGATGGCTTTGGGTAGTATGGACATTTTAACAATATTAATTCTTCCAATCCATGAACACAGGATACCTTTCCATTTATTTGTGTCTTCCTTGACTTCTTTCATCAATATCTTATAGTTTTCAGAGTACAGATCTTTTACCTCTTTGGTTAAATTTATTCCTAAGTATTTAATTGTTGTTAATGCTGTTGTAAATGAGATTGTTTTCTTTATTTCGCTTTCACATATTTCATTGTTAGTTCATACAAATGCAACTGATGTTTGTATGTTGATTTTGTGTCCTGAAACTTTATTGAATTCATTTATTTGTTCTGAGAGGTTTTTGATGGAGTCTTTAGGGTTTTTTATATATAAAATCATGTCATCTGCAGAGACAATTTTACTTCTTTTCTGAATTGGATGGCTTTTATTTCTTTTTCTCCCCTAATTGCTCTGGCTAGAATTTCCAGTATTATCTTGAATAAGAGTGGTGAGAGTGGACACTATTGTCGTGTTCCTGATTTTAGAGGAAAAACTTTCTTTTTCGCTGTTGAATGTGACGTTGGCTGTGAGTTTGTCATAAATGGCCTTTATTATGTTGAGGTATTTTTCTTCTATAACCAATTTGTTGAGAGCTTTTATTATGAATGAGTGTTGAAATTTGTCAAATGCTTTTTCTGCATTTATTGAGAGGATCATGGTTTTATTCTTCATTCTATTCATGTGGGGTATCAGATTCGTTGAATTGTGTATGTTAAAACTGTCCTTGCATACCAGGAATGAATCTCACTTGATTGTGATGTATGATCCTTTTAATAGTCTATTGAATGTTGTTAGCCAGAATTTTGTTGAGATTATTTGCATCTATATTCATCAGGAATATTGGCCTATAGTTTTCTTTTCTTGTAGTGTCCTCATCTAGATTTAGTATCAAGGTAATGCTGGCCTCAAAAAATGAGTTTGGAAGTATTCCCTCTTCTTCAATTTTTTGGAAGAATTTCAGAATGAGCTGCCTCATTCTTCTTTAAATGTTTGCTAGAATTTACTAGTGAAACCATCTGGTCTTGGACTTTTCTTTCTTGAGAGACTTTTGATTACTGTTTCAACCCCCCTTAGTTTTTATTGGTGTGTTAAGATTTCTAACAGACTTGGTAGGTTTTATGTTTCTAGGAATTTTTCCTTTTTTTCCAGGTTAACTAGTTTGTTGGCATATGATAGTTCACAGTATCCTCTTATGATCCTTTGTATCTCTGTGGTGTCAGTTGTAATGTCCCCTCTTTCATTTATGATTTTGTTTATTTGAATCCCCTGTCTTTTGGTTAGTCTAGCCAGAGTTTAATTAATTTTATTTATCTTTTTTAAAAGACCAACTCTAAGTTTCTTGATTTTTTCTATTTTCTTTCTAGTCTCTATTTCATTTATTTCTGTTCTAACCTTTATTATTTTCTTCATTCTACTAACTTTGAGCTTAGTTTGTTCTTCTTTTTCTAATTCCTTGAGGCATAAATTTAGGTTGTTTATTTGATATATTTCTTTTCTTTTTTTTTAAGATTGGCACCTGAGCTAACAACTGTTGCCAATCTTCTTTTTTTTTTTTCCTGTTTTTTCTCCCCAAATCCCCCTAGTACATAGTTGTATACTTTAGCTGTGGGACCTTCTAGTTGTGGTGTGTGGGATGCCGCCTCAACGTGGCCTGATGAGTGGTGCCATGTCCACACCCAGGATCCAAACCAGAGAAACCCTGGGCCACCAAAGCAGAGTGCAAAAACTTAACCACTCGGCCACAGGGCCGGCCCCTGATATATTTCTTTTTTTAATGTAGGCATTTATCGCAATAGACTTCCCACCTAGAACTGCTTTTGCTACATCTCATATGTTTTGGTATGTTGTCTTTTAATTTTCATTTGTCTCAAGATACTCTCTGATTTCCCTTTTGATTTTTTCCCTGACCCATTGGTTTTTCATGAATGTGTCATTTAACTTCCAGATAATTGTGAATTGTTCAGTTTTCCTCCTATTATTGAGGGTTTTCCTTCCAGATTCTAAAATGTTTGAAAAAGCACATGAAAATATATAATAAACATTGGCTTCTAAACATTGATTTAAAAATTTGCTGATTTGGGGGCCGGCCCAGTGGCTCAGTGGTTAAGTTCACACGCTCCGCTTCTCAGCGGCCCGGGGTTCTACGGTTCGGATCCGGGGTGTGGACGTGGCACTGTTTGGCACGCCATGCTGTGGTAGGCATCCCACATATAAAGTAGAGGAAGATGGGCATGGATGTTAGCTCAGGGCCAGGCTTCCTCAGCAAAAAGAGGAGGACTGGCAGTAGTTAGCTCAGGGCTAATCTTCCTCAAAAAAAAAAAAAAATTGCTGATTTATAATGTCTGATCTTACTGGTCTTGACTAATGGTGGGGAACTTTACCATGGGGAATATATAAATAATTTGTTTTCAAAATTTATTTCCAAATTGTTTAATATCCCTGAGTTATATGCTATAAACTTAATTTAGTTTTATAAGAAAAAAAAGCTTGTTAGGTAGATTTACTTTTGTACCTGTTTAAGCAAGAGTTAGAATATGTTAATCATTTTATCAGTGGGTATGTGTTAGGCAGAATAGTGGCCCCCAAAGATAACCAAGTGCTAATCCCTGGAACCTATGAATATATGACCTTAAATGGCAAAAGGGACTTTGTAAATGTAATTTAGTTAAAGATCTTGAGATGAGGAGATTATACTGGATGGTCTGGATGGACTCAATGTAATCAAAAGACTCCTTATAAGTGTAAGATGAAGGCAGGAGAGTCAGTGTCAGAGAGAAATTTAAAGATGCTAAGCTGCTGGATTTGAAGATGGAGGAAGAGGCTGTGAACCAAGGAATGTAGATAAGTTCTAGTAGCTGGAAAAGGCAAGGAAATTATTCTCCCTTGTAGTTCCCAGAAGGAAAGCAGCCTTATTTTAGCCCAATAAGACCCATTGTGGACCTCTGACCTCCAGAACTGTAAGATAATACATTTGTGTTGTTTTAAGCCACAAAATATGTGGTAATTTGTTACAACAGCAATAGGAATCCAATAAAGTATGTAAACAGAAATTCTGATTAAGTTTACTGTATTTTTATTAATGGATTTAGAAGAATTAATCAACAATCTTTCTACATTATTTACTTTAACAAAGCCTTAACTTTATCTAACTTGGTTTTAAATAATGCCAATACAGATAAGGTTATATATTACATACAATATAAGCCAATTACTTTGGCTTTTTTACTCCAGAAGACTAGATTCCCATCCTAAGCCAACTAAACAACAAAGCTACAAGTAATGTATTTACTCGTTAAATGAAAGTAAATAGCTATGTGTTAACTAGTGCTATAATTTTTACATGCTTTCTAACTAAGAGCACCTTAAAATATTTTTAGTTTAAAGTAAGCATAGTACTTTTAAAAAATTATTTATTTTAAGTAGATGTATAACATTACCAAATAGTTTATTAAAACAGTGTATCAACATTCTAAGTCCACTTTAACACTCTACCAATGTTTATTAACACTAGTGTTTATTAACACTAGGTTAAATATATAAGAAAATGAGAGTCGTTTAACAGAGAAGAAAGTAGCCTTTGCTACATATTTTGTATTTGCTAAAATTCCAGTTTTCAAACATTTTTGAGACTGCTTTTGTCTCCCATATCTATGTCCTAAAAGTGACATGCTCTGTGTCACTTCTCTTCTCTGCAATTTCTCTCCAGTTGCCACCTGTAAATCAGCTTTATGTTTAGAACTGGTATTCAGCTAGTATTCACCTATATGACCACACCAGGTAGTCATAATGACTGTGCCACACTGGATGCTAAGTATTTTTAATATCACCCTTCTTAACTTTCTTAAACACCAAAAAAAGTTTTATCCCTCCTTGATATATTCAATTTTGCATTGTGGAATTAAGGACAGTCCAAAATGTTGGAATTAATACTTGATTGATCAAGGTGAAGTACCGTGGATTATTATCACATTTGGGTAGTACCTTGACCAAGGCTAAGGGAAGGAATTCCCCAGTTGGTTCTCAAACCCAGTGTGTGGGAATCATGCTAATTGCAGTGGTGAAATGAAGCCTACAAAAATTCCACTAGTCTCTAAAATTGTCAAAAAGTAGCTGGGACCTGAAGACTATCACGCTCAGCTTCTCTCCCACATGACATGGCATTAATAATCATTGCTATTCTTGTCAAGTTAAGCCAATTAATGGGGAAAATTATGCAGTAACAGAATTGTGTAATTTTGGGGGGGACAATTTGGAGTGGGATGGGGTTGCACTATTATATAACCTGACCACTTGACCATAAGGAACAATGACAGTAGTATACATTTTCATATATGTATAGCAAGTATATAACACTTGTCAATTTGCCTAAAACTTATTTACAAAACTGTGCTGAGGTTTGGAGTTGTCAGCAGGTCTGAAAGTAGCATATCACATCAAAAATGAAGCTATAGTGAATTCACTCTAGTGACAATGGTCTTTATTTACACTTTGATGAAGGGAAATGAGGGTGAGCCATTTAACCCAAAACTGTCTATTCAACATAGCAACCTGAAATGGGTTTCTTGGAATTGAGTCAATGGTAACATGTCAGAACATCCCTGCTAAAGTAGGTAATAAACTTCTCTATTTTACTTTTTTGACCAAAGTCAGCAAAGGAAACACAAGGCTGGATGGACAATTTGAGTTACAGCATCAACATAGTCTTACCTGAGACTATTGCTTGGCCTACACCTGAAGGCTTCAAAGGTATTACTACCCTTATTGGGATCTATCCTGGGCACAGATCCCCCAACAATTATAAAGAGCCCTACCTTTAGCCCTGTAAGCCCTAATAGAACTATAGGTCATTCTACTGATTCCAGATGTAATTTACCACCTTTGACTGCTTCTCATGGAGGAAATTCTGAAGTTAACACTGGGTTGCTACAATCTGTTTAACATTTTGAATATCTGAGTTAAAATAATTAATTGGTTTGTCATTGGGTATCAGTGTCTGGTGGAAAGCATCAACTAAGGTTGAAGTAAATAAGAGAGTAGCCTGAAAAGTGGACTACCACTACAGTAGCCAAGTAGTGATAAACTGATTGTGAAAAGCAATAATTAAAACCCAGTGGAACAACATTCTTCTTTATTTGTTTCCTTGATAACGACAAAGGAAAATCACATAAAATATGCGAAAGGTAGTTTTGACAAACTGATTATGAAAGGCAATAATTACAACCCAGTGGAAAAAACTGATTATTTAAAGAGGAGTTTCATGTCTCTGATGATGCTGAAAGAAGGAATTTGACAAAAAGTATGACAAAGATAGTTTTGATGCACAATTGAATTTCCAATGATTTTACCAAGATAGTCTTTTACAAGAATCTTATTTTTAAATGTTGGCCTAAACACAGGTGACCAATCCAAAATTTTGTTTTCCTATAATTCTATAGTGCTATCCAAAGTGTTGGTAAAAGGTTCAAAGTTTATGCAGCAGTTGAATTGTTTGTGCATAGTATCTGATTCCTTTGAAATATGAGATCCTACTGGACTTACTTGAAATGCTTAGTAAGGAGTGCATGTTTCATATGCTCCTCTCTCATCTACACACAAACACACACATCAGAGATATACACACAGAGACACACACACAGATACATCATAAAGATTGGTATTTGTCCTTGTAAGTT
Organism: Equus caballus; assembly: GCF_041296265.1. Classification (NCBI taxonomy): domain Eukaryota; kingdom Metazoa; phylum Chordata; class Mammalia; order Perissodactyla; family Equidae; genus Equus; species Equus caballus. The sequence continues at coordinate 21,156,327 of NC_091715.1, read as the reverse complement.
CCTAAGATGCAACATATAGCACATCTTGCCAACCAAAGGAGTGATGTTTCTTTTACTCTTCTGCAAAGAGATATTAGAGATAAGTATCAGTTAATGATAAACTACTGGATTTTATTGTTCTCTTATACTGTATTCTATTTAGTCTTAATTCCCTATTGTCTTGTGGAATATATCATGGATCACATAAAAAGTAGACCCAAAGGAGAACTGCATTAAATTATCAATATTAAAACATTGACACATCAACATTTTCTATAAGTGTAATAGAAGTGTTCTCAGACTATTTCATTCAACCCTACCACCCAAGTACAGATTCAGTGGCTTTGCTACTGTTGATTCCCCAAGAGACCTCCAAAAAACCTGTTAATCAAGGAAAGCAAACAAATAGATTTACTTGAATAAAGGAGAACACTACCTTGACAGAGTCTTACTATTATATCGGGATAGAGTGTCAGGAGAGAATATTTATAGGGTTATGGGGACTGGAATCAAGTGGTTTAAGGTGGGTCTTCCAAGGCAGGAAACCGATGGAGATCAGCAAAGTTTGGCTATAATAAATTACGATTAATGGACACTGCTAGGTAAGCATCTTGACATGAGTCTTGATGAGTCAACTCTTGTTTGATAAGTGAGCTAATGTGAACAATCTATTTTCCTCAAAGGAGATATGTTTTCCCCAATGAACAAACTGTCTGCCTGGACAAATTGGTTTGTAACAATTCCTTGAAGCAAAAAGCAAAATTATGCATTGGTTTAAAAGCTTTGTCGTCTAGGACAAGAAGTTCCAGGGAACAAATATTGAGATCACGCTGGCAAAGGTTGCCTCACTTCTCAGTCTTAATTGTTAAACTATGTTGATGCAGGTTGTTTCAACTCTCACTAGAAATTCATCATAGCAAGTATCTAGAGCCTCCCATTGTGCAATACAAGTGTCACAGGACATTAAGCAGAGCTTACTAGCGCTGCCAAGAATCTCCTTCGGGGCCATTCAACAGGTAAGGTACTGAGAAAAACAGAGCAAATTTTCTTTTTGAGGGAGGAAAAGATCAACTACCTTGAGAATGTCACATGAATCCTTATTCAAGGAAAGAATTGGTGATTAGCAGATGAATTTATTCCTTTTTTTCCCCCTATTTCCCTTACATAATAAATTATGATGGCATTTGATCCCAAAGACCAAACCATTAGCAACTAAGAAATTATTTTCTCTTCTATTTGTGGTGATAAGGGTTTATTTAATCTTCCAATATCTTCTGAAGGTGAGGGAAAATAATTTTATTTATTCTCCTATTGTACAAAAAAATAAAACCAAAGCAGTTAAGTTTCCATGGTAACACAGACTGAATATTCACACTTGCAAATTTTGGTGCTCTCTTCAGAACTAAGGCTTGTAAGAGTTGATATTCTGAAGAGCTGAGTGCTATAAGGAGTAAGTGTTTGCTGTAAACAGTGCCTTTACTTCGTCATTGTCAGTATTGAAAATTAGTTAATAAAACAGAAAGATGCAGGCAAAAATGATGTAATTGGTGGATATGAAATTGTCATTGGAGAGTGTGTCTGAGCAGGAAAGAAAATGTTGTAACTTTTAGCAGATACTTGTTATATGTAATCAGTAGAAATTCTGTGATGTAATCAGTGGATATTGATGAAGCGAAACCAATCAAGATTTATGCAGCTTTCCAGGAAATTGATGACTATCAGGAAGAGTGAATCCCATTTTGTCATCAATTATCAGGAAATGACCTATGTGAAGGTCATATATGCTTTAATCCACTCATTTTGTACCCATTCATAAGGTATACTCTGAAAAACTCAATTGAGCTTCTCCTAAGGGTAATTTTTAAAAGAGAATTAAGGGTGAAATGACTACAATGCCAGCATTATGATCAATTCTGATGAACTGTGACTGGACTCTATTAGGCTGATATATTACTTCTTCATGAATCTTAAATTAGTTTTACTTTAAAAGTAGTAAACTTCAATAAAAATCATGATTCCTCACATATCATAAATTTATGTGACAGTTGGGGAAATTTCCTGTTGAAAGAATGAGTACTAATTTATTGAACATTAGTATAGAGAGCATTGAAGTAAATCCATTTTGTTGACATTTTACAAAGAAGTGAAACATAAGAAATATTGATAGTCATCCTTAATAATCTATAATAGACCATAGCTATTCACTTGAATTTAAAAAATTAGATCTGAAAATATTATTTGTGATCCTAAAAAATTGCAGTGGATGACCTTTATTTAACTATGGCAATTCTACCTTCTGAGTTATTCTCACTCCTCATTGTGAGATAATAAAAATATATACATTTTTTACTTCCCCACCCACCCCTAGCTTCTGGTTCCTGTCAAGTTCTATAACTACTCAGGCTATTTCCTACTGTATTAGTTTTATGCTATTCTATAACAAATTACCACAGATACAACGGCTTAAAGCAACACATATTTATTATCTCACAGTTTCTGTGGGCCAAGAGTCTGGGCATAGCTTGGCAGGGTTCTCTAAGCAGGTGGCAATCAAGATATTGGCTAGCTGGAGTCTTATTGGACACTTGACTAGAGAAGAATCTGCTTTCAAGCTTATTCAGGCTGTTGACAGAATTAATTTGTTTATGGCTGTGTCACTGAGGTCCCTGGCTGCCTACTGGCAGTTGGTTAGAGGACAGCCACAGTACCCTGCCACATGGCCCCTCTCATAGGCAGTTCACAACATGGCTCTTTGCTTCTTCATGGCCACCAGGAGAATCTCTTTTTCTCTGTCTCTCTCTCTCTCTGTTTCTGTCTCCGTCTCTCTCTCTCTCTGTGTCTCTCTCTCATCTGCTATGACAGATTCATACACAACAAAACATCATTGTGGGAGTTATAGCCTATCACCTTTGTCACATTCTATGGGTTAGAATCAAGTCACAGATTCTGCCTGCATTCAAGAGGATAGGATTATGTAAGGGTGTGATTCACTGGGGTTCATAACCCACACTTACATTGTGTCTGCCACACATCTTGTCACCAAAATCAACTCTGAGGACACTATAGAGATAAAAAGGTAGCATTGATTTGAGCAAAAATAATTTTTAAAAAAATTGAGAAACGCCTGAGGAGTCATAGGCTCCCTTGAATGGTGTGTGTGTTTACCAGATGTGTTGCAGCTTAGGGTAGAGAGTAGCCTGAGACAGCCAGAGAAGAAGATGATGAAAGGAATATGTTAACTTCTGTTTTTGCCTTTCTCTCTTACCTTCAAACCACGGCCACCAGCCCTTCAGCAAAGAATTCTGCAGCTACAGAACAGACAACCAGTATAGAAAATAACAGTACAGAACAGAAGTCCTGTAAGGATGAATTCAAAATAACAGATGTGGGCTAAGCAGACACTTAATCAGAGTTCATTTCTCTATGCCTTCACACTCCTAGCTTAAAGGCCAATGGATTATAACCTAGGGAGACCCTCTCTACCCAATGCTGCTTTTTCTGAAGCGTTTAAAGTGAAATCCTGGCCAGAGGTGTTATTTCATATAGTGGCAGCAATTGGGAGTGACATACAGTGCTTCTGACTCCAGAAATTCTGCCTCTCTCTTTAAAGTTCACCCTGAGGAACTGTCCAAGACCTTGACTTTGACTTTATTCCAATAACATAATAACTGACACTACCAGGGAACATGAGCTCTCAGACCAAGTATATTAGACCCTCAGAGTACAATCACCTCAAAAGAAAAGCAACAAGTCAAATGATATCATATGAAGCAGAATAGAAGCACCAAAGATCTAAGTATACCTAAATAGTTAAGAGATGATAGAAGCAATAAAAATCATTAACAATGAAACTTCAGTAAGAACCAAGTAGAAATATTTGATGTAAAAGTAGGATCAATACATCTGAAGAATTATCTAATGAAATGAAAGATGAGGTTGATGAAATCTCCTAGATGGCAATCTGAAAGGAAAAATAAGTCAAAATATAAAATTAAGGCTGAGAGTGAAGTAGGATAGCATTATGAGTTACAGAAGGGAAGTTAAAAGAAAATGAGAAGAGGTAATGTTTGAAGAAATAATGTTTAAAAATTATCAGAATTAAAAAAAAAACAGAGGTAAAAACTTAGATTTACAGTACTTCTAGAGAGCTAATGGGAAAAAAATTCAGACCTAATCACATTATAGTAATATTCAGGAACACCAATGACAGACACAAATTTTAAATGGTCCTAGAATAAAAAGAAAATAACATACAGAAAAATAAGGATGAACTATTATATCAGAATTATCAACAGCAAAACTGAACACAAAAAGTGAAATTATAAAATAATTAAAGAAAATATGTTTAGATCAAGAATGCAATACTGAGCTTCATTGCATCATTCAAATGTGAGGGTGTAATAAAAAATAATTTTCAGAAATGATGTCAGAATGTTTGCCAGAAAAGAAAGATATTATAGATACACTTGGAAAAATTATATGAGAAACAAGCGCAGAAATACACTACAATATGTAAGAGATGTAAGAATGGCATAATCCTTCAGTAGACTTTTTGTGATCTTAAAAATAAATAAAAGCTAATTCCCCAAAGGGATAAAAATGATGTATATATTGACCTAGAAATAAAAATTCAGACAAACTAAATGGAAGATTTCAAGGGCAAGTATAAAAGGGACACATTTAAATACTTTCCTCTTAAATATCTAATTGATAAGGTATAAAGATTTATAAGTTTAAAACTTCAAAATGAAGAGATTTTCATTTGGATTCAAGTTTGGATGTACAAAGTCACAAGAGAGTGTTGCCTTCACCCTAAGAAACAGAAACTGAAGACACAAATCTTATATGAACTAAGTTGCAGACAGTGAAAAGCCCTTCTTAGCAGAGAAGAGACCCACAGCCATTCTCATGCCTGGTGGAAAGGAGAAAGAGGAATACACCATAGTTGTGGGGTGCTGGTGAGGAGAAACCAGATGAACTTTTACTGAACTTTTAAGACAGATTGGAAGGCAAAGCTTCCCCAGCCAGAGAGCAACTAATATACACCATCTGCCAACTCTTTCCCTGAGGTTCTCACTGAATGCTCAGTGGTAGTGCAGTAGTATATACTAATGCGATTTAGAAAATATATTAAATTGATCAATTTCTAGAGAAATATTATACACACACATAGATAGATTGACTGATCTCCACTGTACAGCTTAAGAAAGTGAATGTGATCTATTTTTTTGAAATTCCACTGTGGGCCCTGCCTATTCTCTAGAGATAACTACTGTTCAAAATTGTCCATGGGTTATTTGTTTTATTTCAAAGTTTTATAACGTCATTAGTTTTGCAAGTTTTTGATCTTTATATAAATGGAGTCAGAGGATTCTTTTTCTGTAACTTTATTTTAAACTCAATAATATATTCACTCACTTTGATTTATTATTGTTTTTCATTCATTTTCACGTAGTACTCAATCCAGTGAATTTACCACAGTGTGTTATCCATTCTCCTGCTGGTGATCATCTGGATTGTGGTAGGTTGCCTGCTATTACAAACTATGCTACTATGAAAATGTTTACTTATTCCTTTGTGCAAAAGTGAAAACATTTATCTAAATTATAGATGCATAAAATTGGAACAACAGATATTGAGTTTTAAAAGTGTGTATAGCAATTTATGAGAGTTTCTGATGAACAACATTTTTGGTAATGCAAGATACTGCAAAAATTTTATTAAGGTTTTACAATCTTGTAAAATTATGTCTTATAGTGTGTGTTTTTTTATTATCCGATTACTAACAGAATTTAACATATTTTTGTGTACTTACTGGTCACGTCACATTTTCTCTTCTAGGAAATGTCTGTTAAAAACTTTGTTACATTTTTCTAGGAGATACATTGTCTTGTTGTTTCCCAGGAGTTCATCATATGTTCTAGATTTAAATTATATTTCATTATGCATGTCCCAAGTATCTTTTCCCATTTTTGGTGTTGCTTTTAAGTTTTACAGACTTTTTTTGTATTATTGTGGTAAAAAAACACATAACATTCAATTTATCGTCTCGACTATTTTTAAGTCTACATTTCAATAGTGTTCACTTTATTGTACAACAGATTCCTAGAACCGTTTCATCTTGCAAAACTGAAACTCTATACCCATTAAACACTAATTACTACCCCCCTCCCCAGCCCTTGGTAACCCCCTTTCTACTTTCTCTTTCTAGGATTTTAACTACTTTAGATACTTCATGTGAGTGGAATCATACAGTATTTGTCTTTTTGTGACTGGCGTATTTAACTTAGCATAATGTCCTTGGGGTTCATCCATATTTTAAAATGACAGGATTTCCTTCTTTTTTAATGCTGCATAATATTCCATTATATGTATATATCACATTTTCTTTATCCATTCATCCTTTGATGGACATTTGTATTGCTTCCATCTCTTGGCTTTTGTTAATAATGCTGCAATGAATATGAATGTGCAAATATTTCCTTGACATCCTTCTTGGAATTCTTTTAGATATATATCAGGAAGTGGGATTCCTGGATCATATGGTAATTCTATTTTTAATATTTTGAGGAGCTTCCATACTGTTTTCCATAATGGCTGCACCATTTTACATTCCCACCAACAATGTGCAATGATTCCAATTTCTTTGCATCCTTTCTGACATTTATTGTTTCCTGTTCTTTTGATAGTGGCCATCCTAATGAGTGTGAGGAGATATCTCATGGTCATTCTGATTTGCATTTCTCTTGTAATTAGTGATGTTGAGCATCTTTTCATATGCTTATTAGCCATTTGTGTATATCTTTTTTTGAGAATTGTTTATTCGAGTCCTTTACCTATTTTTTAATCATGTTGTTGTTGTTGTTGAGTTGTAGGAGTTCTTATATATTCTGGATATTAAATCACTTATCAGATCTATAATTAGCAAGTATGTTCTCCCATTCCGTAGGTTGCCTTTTCACTCTGTTGATTGTTTCCTTTAATTCACAGAAGTTTCTAAGTTTGATTTAGTCCCATTTGTCTATTTTTGCTTTTGTAGCCTGTACTTTTGGTGTTATATCCAAGAAATCATTACCAAATCCAACGTCCTGAAGGTTTTTCCCCTTTATTTTCTTCTAGGAACTTTATAGTTCCTTCTATAGTTTCTTCTAGGAACTTTAGGCCTTACATTAAGGTCTTTAATCCATTTTGAGTTAATTTTTTTATGTGGTGTAACTTAAGGGTCCAACTTTTTTCTTTGCATGAGGAAATTCAATTTTCCCAATGCCGTTTATTGAAGAGACTATGTTTTCCCCATTGTGTAGTCTTGGCAACCTGATAGAAGATATTTTAACCATATATGATAGATTTATTTCTGGTCTCTCCATTCTGTTCCATTGGTCTGTATGTCTGTCCGTATGCCTGTATGACATTGATTTGATTATTGTAGCTTTGTAATGTTTAGAAATCAGGAGGTGTGACGCCTCTAAGTTTGTTTTTCTTTTTCAAGATTGTTTTGACTATTCAGAGGCCCTTGAGAATCCATGTAAATTTTAGGATTTTTTGCTATTTCTGCAAAGCATTGCCATGGGTATTTTGATACAGATTGCATTGAATCTATAGATTTCTTTGGTTAATATGGATAATATAGATTTTAACAATATTAAGTCTTGTAACTTATGAATATGGGACATCTTCTCAATTATTTGTCTGTTCTTTGATTTCTTTTAGCAAAGTTTTGTAGTTTTCAGTATACAAATCTTTCGCCTCCTTGGTTAAGTTTATTCCTAAGAATTTTATTCTTTTCAATGCTATTGTAAGTGGAATTGTTTTATTAATTTCTTTTTTGGATTGTTGTTTACTTAATTTATTTTTCAGATTGTTCACTGTTAGGGTATAGAAGTGCAACTGACTTTTGGGTGTTGATTTTTGTATCCTGAAACTTTGCTGAAATTGTTTATCAGTTTTAATAGTTTTTTTGGTGGAATATTTAGGGCCTTCTAGATATGAGATCACGTCATCTGCAAACAGAGATAATTTTAATTCTTCTTTTTCAAGTTGGATACTTTTTATTTCTTTTTATTGTCTAATTTCTCTGGCTAGGACATCAAGTACTATGTTGACTAGATGTGGTGAGAGTAGATATCATTGCCCCTTTTTCCTGATCTAAAGGAAAAGATTTCAATTTTCCACTATTGAGTATGACGTTACCTGTGGGTTTTTCATATATGGCTTTTATTATGTTGCAATAGTTTCCTTCTATTTCTACTTAATTGAGTATTTTTATCAAGAAAGGGTGTTGAATTTTGTCAAGTGCTTTTTCTGCATCAATTGAGATGATAACGTGTTTTTTGCCCTTCATTCTGTTAATGTGGTGTATTATATTGATTGAGTTGTATATTTTGAACCATCCTTGCATCTCAGGTATAATTCCTACTTGGCAACAATATATGATTCTTTTAATGTGCCATTGAATCTGGTTTTGCTAGGTTTTTTTTTTTTTAAGAATTTTTGCATCAATATTCATCAGACATATTGGTCTATAGTTTTCCTCTCTTATTGTCTCTTTGTCTGGTTTTGGGTAATTCTAGCCTCATAGAATGAGTTCAGGAGTATTCTCTCTGCTTCAACTTTTTGGAAGAGTTTGAAGAGGATTGGTGTTAATTTTTCCTTAAATGTTTGGTAGAATTCTCCATGAAGCCATATTGTCCTGGGATTTTCTTTGTTGAGTATTTTGATTGCTGATTCAATCTCATTAGTAGTTGTAAATCTATTCAGACTTTTCAATTTTTTTGTGATTCAGTCTTGGTAGGTTGTATGTTTCTAGGAATTTGTCCATTTCTTCTAGGCTATCCAATTTTTTGGCATATAATTGTTCATATTATTCTCATAATTTTTTGTATTTCTGTGATAGTTTTAATTTCTCCTCTTTCATTTCTAATTTTAGTTATTTTAGTTTTTCTCTTTTTTTATTTGTTATGCTATCTAAGGATTAGTCAATTTTATTGATCTTTAAAAAAAAACAACTCGGCTTTGTTTAGTTTTTCTATTGTTTTTATACTCTATTTTTTTTCTCTCTACTCTGATGTTTATTATTTCCTTCCTTCTGCTAACTTTAGATTTAGCTTGTTTATCTTTTTCTAGTTCCTTGAAGTGTAAATTAGGTTTTTGATTGGAGATCTTTCTTCCTTTTTTTTGGTAATCATTTATAGTTATGAGCTTCCCTCACAGAATTGCTTTTGCTACATCCCATAAGTTTTGTTTTGTTTTGTTTTTGTTTCATTTGTCTCAAGATATTTTCTAAATTCCCTTGCGATTTCTTCTTTGACCCATTGGTTGTTTAAAAATGAGTTAATTTCCATATATTTGCAGATTTTCTTGTTTTCCTTCTGCTATTGATTTCTAGTTTCATTCTATTTTGGTCAGAGAATACATTTTGTATGGTTACAATCTTCTTAAATTTGTTAAGAATTATTTTGTGGCTAACATGTGGTGTATCTTGGAAAATGTTCCATGTGCCCTTGCTAAGAATGTTCATTCTGCTGTAAGATGGAGTATTCTGTACATGTTTGTTAGGTCCAGTTGGTCTACAGTAGTGTTCAAGTCTTCTGTTACCTTATTGATTTTCTGTATAGTTGTTCTGTACATTACTGTAAGTGGGGTATGGAATTCTCCTACTATTGTATTGCTGTCTTTTCCTTCAGTTCTGTGAATTTTTGCTTCATATATTTGGGATCTCCACTCTTAGGTGCATATATAGTTATAAATGTTATGTCTTCTGGGTGAATTGACCTTTTTACCATTGTATAATGTCCTTCTTTGTCTTTTGTGACAGTTTTTGACTTTAATTCTATTTTATCTGATGTAATTATGGTCACCCTTGTTTGCTTTAGGTTCCCAATTGCATGAAATACCTTTTTCTCTCCTTTCACTTTCAGCCTATGTATGCCCTTAGATTTAAGGTGAGTCTCCTACACACAGTATATAGTTGAATCTTGTTTTTCTTAATCCAATAAGCTAATCTATGTCTTTTAATTAGAGAGTTTAACCCAATTATATTTAAAATGATTACTGATAGGGAAGGATTTATTAATGCTGTTTTGTTAATTATTTTCTGTCAGCCTTATAGCTTTTTTGTCCTTCCCTTCATGTCTTGCTGCCTTCTTTTGCATTTCGTTGGGTTTTTTTGTAGTGATAAGTTTTGATTCCCTTCTCATCTCCCTTTGTGTATATTCTAAAGATATTTTCTTTTCAGTTACATTTGCAGTTATATTAACATGTTAAAGATAAAATGATATATTTTAAAGACATAACAACTTCAATCACATATAAAAACTCCACTCCCTTACATCTCTGTACTCCCCTCCCAGTTTATGTTATTGGTGACACAAATTACATCTTTTATATCACATATTCATTAACACAGATTTGTAGTTACTTTTTTGCTTTTATTTTTAAAACTTCTATACTGAATTTTTAAGTGTTTCACACACATTACAATACTACAGGACTTTATAACTGTCTATATATTTACCTTTACGAGGGAATTTTATATTTCATATAGTTTTGTGCTGCTGGTTAGCCTCTTTTCATTTCAAATTGAAGGATTCCCTTCATCAGAAAAAAGGAAATTTAAAACACAATTTGATATCATTACACATACATTAACATGACTGAAGTATAAAAATCTGATAATAGCAAATTTTGATGAAGATGCACCGCAACTAGACCTTTCTTATTTTACTGATGGGAATGCAAAATAATACTTTAGAAAAGAGTTTGACAGTCTCATATAAAGTTAAATATAGATTTGACAATGACTCAGCAGTCCCACTCCTAAGTATTTACCTAAGAGAAATGAAGAAATGTCTACCCAAAGACTTGTACTTGAATGTTCATGGCAGCTTTATTCATAATAGTCAAAAAGTGTAAAAAAACCATTTTGGCATTCCCATTCAATAGAATCCTATTGAGTAATAAAATGTAATGAACTGACATATACAATACGGATGAAACTTAAAAGCATAATATTGGAGAGATGTCATCATTATGGCAGCATGAGAGGATCCCTTTGTTTCTCCTCTTCAATCTACAGGGAGTAAAATATCCATAACCCAACAAAAGCTACATTTCCCAACACACAAGGACACTGGAGAGATCCACACATCAGTACATATGAAGGTCGATGGATTGGAGCACATAGATGAGGCTAAACAGGGGAACAGCTGAAGCAGAGCCCAGGACCCTGAATCTGTGGCCATGGCGGCTTAGCCAGCTTTCCTCAACCCCAGAGAACTTGGTGGGCAGCAGCAGAGGCACACATGCAACTCCACCCAGCCAGCCAACCAGTTGAGGTGGCACCTGGAGCTACAGAAAATGGAGCAGCAGTGGAGGCTGAACCCCATGATCCCAGGCTCCCAGCCTCAGCTTGGAGCCTGGTAGAAACAGTGGAGGCACACCCAGGACTCCTACGTCATAACTGCAGTAGTGCCTGCAGCCACGAGGTAACAGACAACAGCTGAGACGGTGCCCAACAAGCCCTCCCCAGCTTCCTCCTTCTCTTACAACAGCAGTGGAGCTTCCAAGCCAGATGATCACTAACAGTGAATACTAATGAACTAGCAGAAAGAGAAGTCAAAGATATAATCCCATTTATAATTGCAACAAAAAGAATAAATTACTTACGAACAAATTTAACCAAGGAGGTGAAAGACCTATATACTGAAAACTATAAGACACTGTTGAAATAAATCAAAGAAGATACAAAGAAATGGAAAGATATTACATGTTCATGGATTGGAAGAACTAACATAGTTAAAATGTCCATATTACCTACAGCAATCTACAGATTCAATGCAATCCCTATCAAAATCCCAACAACATTTTTTCATGAAAATAGAACAAATAATCCTAAAATTTATCTGGAATAAAAAAGACCCCAAGTAGCCAAGCAGTTCTGAAAAAAAGAACAAAGCTGCAGGTATGACACTCCCTGATTTCAAAGTATACTGCAAAGCTATAGGAATCAAAATAGCATGATACTGGCACAAAAACAGACACACAGATCGGTGGAACAGAATCAAGAGCCTAGAAATAAACCCACGCATCTATGGACAGCTAACTTTTGACAAGGGAGCCAAGAACATATGATCTCACTCATAAAGATAAGAACTCATAGATCTCACTCATAGACGATAAAAACAACAACAAACAATCACATAGAGACAGAGATTGGATTGGTCGTTACCAGAGGGCAGGAGGGAGGGGGGAGGGTGAAAGGGATGATTAGGCACATGTGTGTGGTGATGGACTGTAATTAGCCTTTGGGTGGTGAACATGGTGTAATCTATACAGGACACGAAATATAATGATGTACACCTGAAATTTATGTAATGCTAGAAATCAATGTCACCGCAATAAGAAAAAGAAATAAATATAGAAATGACAAAATTTTAATACAAAAAGATCTCAAAAAGTTATACTATTTTAAAAACAGAAAAAAGAAATATTCGCATATATGGATGTGTGACATACCCTAGATTTGTTCATCATATTCATGCTTTTTGGTGACGGTTAATGGCAAGTAGCTTAATAGTGTCCTTTGCACTTTGGAAACTTTGAAAGTTAATGAAGAGTTAATTTATTTTTACTAATACAGTTGGTTTAATGCTTAGATTGAATTTATAAGTTTCTAGTATATATTATTATGCTTAGATTGAATTTATAAGTTTCTAGTATATATTATAACAATTAAGAGCAAATAAATTTGCTCTTATAGGTGTTTGGCTATGAGGTTATCTAATAGGCAAATTAAAGTAATATATTCTAAATATAACTCTCTAACTTCTTGATATGCAACTCCAATATGTATCTTCCTGGTTTGTCAGGAGTAGTCTTTAATTTAGAAGTCATTCTTAATTTCTCTTTTTTCCTTATCCACTACATAAGAGCCATCAACATATTTGGCTAGGCCTACTTTAAAATATCCTCCAAATCCAGTCACTTCTTATAAACTGTATCGCAACAACATAGATTCAATCCCAATTAGCTCTTGTCTGAACAATAGCAGTAGCTTTCTAACAGGTCTCCCTGCATTCAATTCTTGCCCCTCTACAGCCCATTCTCTACAAAATTGCCACACTGACCTTTTAAAAACCTAAATTAGATCACTCTTGCCTCACTTATAATCCAATAATGGCTTTCCATGATATTTCGAATAATATCCAAGGAGTTTCTCAAGATTATAATACCCCTTATATCACATTATAAAGTGCTTCCTTTTTTATTGTTAAAAAGAGAAAAGTTCAATCAGCTTGCCTTATTGAAAGATGTTAGATCTTAGAAATATGAACGTGGCCTTAAATTGTTATATATATATATATATATATATACACACACACACACACACATATATATATATATACATATATATACAAATCTTCCTCCACTTCTGATGGAGTTACATCCTGATAAACCCATATAAGTTGAAAATAGCCTAAGTTGAAAATGCATTTAACACACCTAAACTACTGAACTTCATAGCTTAGCCTAGCCTACCTTACACTTGCTCAGAACACTTACATTAACCTGCAGTTGGGCAAAATCATCTAACACAAAGCTATTTTATAATTAAGTGTTGAATATCGTTTCTAATTGATTGAATACTGTACTGAAAGTGAAAAACAGAATGCTTATATGAGTACAGAATTGTTGTAAGGTTATCACTTGTTCACCCTTGTGATCAAGTGGTTGACTGGGAGCTGTGGCTTGCTGTTTCTGCCCAGCATCCTGAGAGAGTGTCATACCACATATCACAAACCCGGGAAAAGATCAAAATTCAAAATTTGAAGCAAAGTTTCTACTGAATGCATAACACTTATGCACCATTGTAAAGTCGAAAAATCATTAAGGTGAACCATCCTAAGTCAGGGATTGTCTGTGTACACACACACACACACACACTCTCTCTCTCTCTCTCTCTCTCTCTTTAATTCACTTAGTATATCTATTGCACTTATAGCAGTACCTAGCATGAATTACATGCCCAATAAGTGTGAATTAAAGAAAGGAATTAATGAATGGGAATATAGTTATGTATAATTGTAGTCTTCATTTTGGTAAATTTATCTCTTATTTAGTGAACATCAAATTCCCTAACACATTTTAATTTAACTTATCCTAGTTTTTATGCTATAGAATGTTACAATTTTATATGTATTAGGTTGTGAACAAAACATCATCATTGTCATCATGCCAGAGTCCTTCTCCATAAGGATTTTGTAAACACAGTGAAATAAGAATTCCGACATAGGCCAAGTTGCAGACACCTGAATTGTATACGCATGTTATAAATAAAATCAGAAATGTCGTTTTCCCCATACTACCTAGTCCTCATTAACAAGCCTCTCATATCGTTCCCAATTCTAGATAGTAATCAAACTTCACAGAATTATAGAATTACTTAGGGTTTAGGGTAGGGAAAAGTGATGACAATTCACAAACCAAAGCATAAAGCTGTAAAGGATTCATTATCTGATCTATTAAGTCAGCAGTTCCCCATGTATGTGTACTGTGGGAAACTCTGGTGGCCAATGAGACCCTTTCAGGAGGTCTGTAAGGTCAAAGCTATGTTCATAGTAATACTGAAATGTTATTTGTCTTTTCACCCTCATTCGCCCATGAATGTACTGTTGAGTTTTCCAAAAGCTACATGAAATGAGATATTGCAACAAATTGGACAGAAGCATATATGAGAACCCAGCTATCTAATATTAAGCCAATAATTCAAAAGATTTGCAAAGATGTAAAAAATGCTATTCTTTCCACTAAACTTTTTAAGCATATTTTTCATAAAATCTGTTTTTTGTTTAATATCTAAAGAGTTTATTAGTGTCATTTTAAATGAAGTAATGCATATGTATATTTAAAGTTTGTTTCAATTTCTAATATGGTAAACATTGATAGATACAACCCATACGAACAAAAGCTCTTTAGGGTCCTCAGTAATTTTTAGTGTGTAAAGGAGTCCTGAGACAACATAGATTGGAAAGTGTTGTATTAAGAGAACCATAAAAAAATCTTTGCTTTTCCATCACTTACTCTCCTTCCATCTCTATTTCCATAAGCACAGAGAAACAATACCATACTAAATTATTAGGTAAAAATAAGACAAACAATGCAAAAACTTTAGCATAATGTTCAAGAAAAAATAGCTATTATTGTTATTGCTATTATTTGCAGAATCATGGTTAAGAATAAGAGAGCATTATTTTAAAATCACCTTTAAGATATGTGCCTACATGGCATGACTGAAAATACACCTAAGGTGATATTTAGCCAAATATACTCTTTTTCTATATATCAAGTGATATTTTTGACTGTTTCTTCACTTCAGACAATTTTGGTTAAGTAGCCATAACCTTAAGTTACAAATGCAGCAAAAAAATCTTCAACATGAATTTAAAGTGCTGATTTCATATATGGGTAAAAGGGCAACATCATATTCAAATGTGAAGGAAGAGGGTCTCAAAATGCCTGCTTTCTATTTAGAGATATTCTTGAAGATAATTATGCCTCTTCATTTTACGGTACTTAGTGGAGAAAGGGACTGTTATTTCATGTACAAATGTAAATTTGCACGAGAACTATTGGCAAGACTTCTGATGAGATTTATTGGTTAAAAACTCATAGTCCAGTTGGCTGTTTAATAAATTACTTCCAAAAACCAAGTTGCCTGGCAGTGGTTATTTGCAGTCATCTGTAAATATTTGACTTGATTTTATTTTTTACACCTAGAGGAAAACTGGAGAAAAATGATGCTGAAACAAGGCCCCATCAAACACTGAAAAATGAAGTAGAGGAAGGAGAATGAAGATTGCTTTCTTCTCCAGGCCTTTCAACCCATTCACCCTAGAACAAAAACTAGGCTTTCCAAAAGAATGAAAAATCATAAAATAGCTTATATCTTGCATATATGATTTATTAGCGATATAGAATAAATGGACTGTGTGCTAGCACACATCACTGAGGTGAAGTTTACCCTAGAATTATTTGACATACTTTGACTTCATATGAAATTACAAAAGTCAATAAAGTCTCTCTGTGTTACATGAAAAACAAATTTGAATTGATACAGGGAGTAATGCAACAGATACTAATTAGCATGAAAGTACGTGGAGAGAAATATAATCTTAAGATCATCTAAAGGAAGATTGGTATTCAAGATAAGTCTAAAGTCCCCTTGGTAAAAAAGTGAAGGAAAATACATTAATGTATACCATGTATATATGAATATAATATAAATACATAATGTATACATGATGTATTACCATAGTAGTAATAGAAAATATGTGGTAATTAAAATTGAATAAATACTCAAACTTGAATGGAATACTTATTGCAGCATTCCAGGTAAGATGACCTTTGGCTATATAAAAATTCATTATGTACCTAAGTAAGAATTTATTCATGAAAGGGAGTTGGATTGCAATGAATGCACAGAAAAGCTGAGGTAACACAAGAAATATTGATGGATCTTGTCAAAGCACTATCCAGGGGATAAGTCTTGACCAGCACATTTTGAGTGCTAGAATCCCAAGGCAAAGCTATCCCTCCTAATTTCATTATATCACTGTTTTAATATGATGAAATTAAACATTTAAAAAAGTATTTTAAATCAATTTTTCTTTACTCCTGGTAGATTAAGCCACATTTTGAAAATAGATGGTATCAAGCATAAGAAACACATTGGAGTCTACATAGAAACACATCACTGGTCACGGGCATACAGTTATGCCGTGGTAGTTCGTTTCTGTTCCAACTCTGACCTCCTTCCCAGGAGCAATAACTGCTAATTTTTTTCTTGTATATGCTTCCAGACTTTTTCTATAGCCTTATATATCAGAGATTATTTAATAATTTAATGACTAGTAATCTATGATATGGCTCTGACTTAATTTATCACACCTGCTGCCTATTGGTGGGCATCAAGTTATTCTAGGTTTTGTTATGGACAGGCTTTCTAATTTTAAAATAATGACTGTCTTACATATTTTAATACCCCATCTCAAAAAAAGTTGTTAATATGTGACTGCCCCTAAAACGTGGATGTATTTTCAGCGTGATTGCTAAATGCTTGTGAGGTTTGTTTGTTTGTTTGTTTTGAGGAAGATTAACCCTGAGCTAACATCTGCTGCCAATCCTCCTCTTTTTGCTGAGGAAGACTGGCCCTGAGTTAACATCCATGCCCATCTTCCTCTACTTTTTATATGTGGGGCGCCTACCACAGCAAGCAGTGCCATGTCCGCACCCGGGATCCGAACCGGTGAACCCTGGGCTGTCGAAGCGGAACGTGCGCCCTTAACCGCTGCACCACCGGCCAGCCCCAGACGCTTGTGATTTTTAAAAGTTGAAGAAAAATCCTGAGTCAAGATAAATTTAGCAAGGCAATGTCAATGTGGAAGTTCAGGATGAATCCTACATACTAGAGAGGGGCTGAATCTATGAAATCTCAAGAATGTTGCTGGGTTAATTGAATCGATGTTGAAAATGATTGTTAAACACCTAGACTAACTCACAAATGTTAATTTCATTAATACTATAACTGAGTTATAGAAGCTAATATTTATGTATGATGTGACACCAAACGAAATGGCAGATCTCTCATTTGGGACCCCCAAATATTTCTCCTCACCCATTGACAACTCTAAATAGGTTAACAAGGACTGTTCCCATCCTAACTTCTCAAGACTCAGGATCCCAGTGGAGTGAGGACTAAGAGGGCGTTAGTAGAGAGACACCAAAATGTTGTTCATATTAATCTAACCAAATAAGTTGTTACTAAATCTGTGACATATTGTTAAATTTTCTTTTTGTATTATTCCTAATCTACATGTAGTAAAAAGATGCATTCTTAACATAGGCCTACTGTTGGATAATGTCCCAAACCAGATAAACCTGTGTACGTGTGGTCTTGAAAGTACAATTACAAGCATTTCTAACAAAGGCTCATGTCTCCTGGTAAAATAGGCTGTCAGTGTTTGGTTGGTTTCAAAATCTCCTAAATTGCCTTGGTGAAATTTCCAGCTTGCACTAAACTCCATGCTTGGAGAGATAATACTGACCCTGCACCTGTCAGTGAGGCTGCAGATGGTGCACGTAACACACACGATTGCCTTCAAAACAGGAAGGAGGAGGAGATGAAGGAACAGATTGCTGTGTGAAATGAACACACACTTCCAAAAGGCTAATTATTTGTTCCCTAAAACTATTTCCAGTGTGTTGCATCCTTAAACACTGAGACTCATTTCTGTGCATCATTAAAAAGCCAAAGAAAATTTACAACAGCAAAGGCAATACATAAATAGTTTGTGGTGTTATTCACCAAAATGCATACTTTGTATTCTTTTGGAATTATTTGAGTTCGGCAGAGAAATGTAGATTATAGATTAAACTTTCTCACTTAAAATATGGACAGATGAAATGAGAAAATGTTGCATAATATATTTTTCTTCTTTTATGAAACTGAAATATTAGTATCAGTTTTAATGTAACTTCCAGATAACCAAACTACACCAGAGTATTGATTTAACCAAATAACATTTGAAAAGGAAAATGCTACAAAAAATATATATAATTATATATAATATATTACTTATATGTGTTATGTATTATTTACTGATATGCCTTATACTATATATATGATTCTGATATATTTTTATTATGAATAGAGTTTATAGACTAATTCAAAATTCAAATTACTTGATTTAAAAAATAACTTAAAATACATGAAATGCGTGATTCAGTGGTGGTAAGAAATCTACTTTTAAAACCAATACATTTATTTAAGCTGAAATTAATGGTGATAATATTTAGTAAAAGCAGTTTTCTGATACTATGGCGGGGGTGGTCGTGTGTGCATGTACAGGTGCACTTAGACATTTTAAATGTTTTAGCAAGATAAAAGAACTTGATCCCGGATTGTATTTTCTTATCCCATTGTTCACATCTCCAAACCTTCTGAGAATGGTAGAAGTTTAGATTTCCAAGCTGTTTCTGGAACATTATTTGCACTCTTTTATAAAAGCTCATGTTTCTTTTAGGCTGATATCATCCTCATTACTTCATCATTTACTTCTTAGATGGTCTGAGTTCTGGCTGATAGATTTCCTCTCCAAAACAACTTTCTGGTAAAATTTAAGAACAGTTAAATGCTTATGGAGACAATGCATCTGTATCTAAATTCTGGAGCAGGGGACCTGCCACTATTAGCATAATCCTACTCAGGTCACTCAATCTCAGGGTCACGACACTGCTTACCCAGAACTATTTCCCACCTGAAACCGTAAACAATAGTTCCTGTTACTGACCCTGCGTCCTTTCATGCTCTGGATCTATCACAGTTTGCCTTTTCCTTCACCTCACATGGGTAGCTAAAGTGGCTTTAACAAAATTCATGTATATATATATGGATTAGTATCACCACAAATCCAAAGTTTCCAACTTCCTCTCAGCCCCTAGAACTTTCCCAAATCTGTGTGCTTGTCTGCATTCAGTTCTTGATCCCATCCCTGTTCCTTCAGTGACTATTCCTAATCACCCCACTTTTGTAGCCCCTCCTTGGGCATCTAATTCTCAAGTGATAACCTAGTTTACACTTATACCATTGAGCAAATTGCTCCCATTCAACGTTTCGCTCCCAAACCTCAAAAAAATTTCTGCATCCACCTTTTCTTACTACATTTAATTGAATCTCAGAGGATGAGGCATCTCTCACTCTGATCAAGGCCACTTTATCTGTAGCTTTGAGTTACTTCATAATGTTAGGAATGTTTTTCCCTATATAATGAGAATTACTATAACATATCTATACTAATTAAATTTGAATACTACTTGGCAATGGATAATTTTTAACATAATATGGAAAAAGTAAGTTTGAGATATATGTTTGAATTTAGCAAATACATTTTCAGCATATTTTCAGAGAAATGTATCTTCTCTCCTAATATAATGATGTTATAGAATTTTTAATACAGTCAATATTTGAAATATATAAATTATATTTTTAATAATATTTTTATGAATTAAGATATTATTAGACATCATAACTCTATTAAGTAATTTATTACATCATTGTCTTAGAAGAGAAATAAGAGTCTCTCAAAAGATGCTGAAAAATTCTTTATAATTCAGGAAATGACCTATACTTGATGTTAATGACGTTTAAAATATACTACTGTTTTTCATGTATTAATACTTTGAGAATTTTTGCCTTATTAATTCTAAATGATATTGGTTCACATTTTACTATTCTGCATTATCTTTTACAGGATTTGTTATAAGGATTTTGTATGCTTTGTAAGACAAAGTGGGAAGGTGTCAATCATTTTTAAATTCCTGAGAAGAGTTTATATAGAATAGAGTATAAGTAGGTCCTTTAAACATTAAAGACATTCTCTTGAGTTTAATATTTACTTCTCATATTTTGATATTTTTCCCTAATGTAGCAAAGAAATTGTTAAAAAAATATGTGGTGTTATGGTCTCATTTCACAAATTTTGACATATATTTAAAAATTTATTTTCCAAATATATATATTAATATTTTATTTTCTAAATATATCTTATATCCCACATATATTATAAATATAATTTTGAATTAATGTTTGATGCTAATGAATTTGTAGAATATTTTCAAACTAAATATTATTTTGTGTCTTTACATATTTGTTAAGCATTTCTAGTTTTATTATTACATTATGGTCAGAAAATGTGGCCTATACAATTCTAATTATGAGAGAGTATTTTTCAGTTTTACCTTGTGGTATAATATATGGGTAATTTTTATAAATGTTTGTCTAATCAAATGCTTTAAAAGAAAGCATATTAAATCATGTCACCATTAATAGATGATATTGGTAACATGAAAATAGTATATGTATCTCAAATGTATTATTAGTTATATATTATTTTAGAATGTTTATGATCCAACATAATTGTTTTAACTTTGTTTCATTAAGGAAAAAGAAGGAAGTTGATATCTGCCAATATTATTGCATTTTTTTCAATTTCTTTTTCTCATTCCAAGAGTTTTTCTTTTATTTAAAATAGTACTATTTTATTTAGAAATAAAAGCTTCATTGAATCTCATTTTAGTTTTCCAACACAACTTTAGTGTGCATTTTTGGGTTTTGAAAAAATTCATTGAACTTACATTTTTCTTTTATTATTAAATTTGTTACTTTAACATTAAGGTTACTAACGACAATATTTTATTTATTCTCACATGCTTTTATTCTACTTCCCATATTTTAATAGTAGATCTAGAATTTTGTGTTATAGTCATCATTTCATTACAATTTTTAAACATTCTATATCTTTTCTTTCATGAATTTTATCATACGTTCATTCAGGTATTTAAGCATCTTTACAACTATTATTTAAATGTAAAGTCATTTTTAGATAATTTTGGTGTTAGAGAATAAATCACTTAAGATTAATTTATTTTGATCTTTTAAAATAGATTTTGTTTAATGTACCTCCTGAGTTACTGTATATCTGAGAATGCTTAGCTAGTGCATTCACTATGATGATAGTTTGACAGAGTATGGAATTCTTGGATAACTAATTTTTTTCCCACAAATTCCTATAGAACTTGCACCGTTGACATCTGAACTCTTATTTAACAATGGAGACCTTAGTAGCCAGCCTGTAGGTAACTTATTCATTAGATTGAGTTTTAATCTTCTTTTGTATAATTTTCCTTTATTGGACAATTGGAGGTTTTGTACTTAAGTCTTCAAAAGTTATCCAGAGTATTTCTATTCACTGTTGTCACAAAAGTGCATATTACATATTTTGGTATGGCTTTCATACCTTCTCTGAATTCTACCAGTTTCATATGAAAAATAGGAAGTGCTCTTATTATCATCTTAATGTTTCACCTCTTTTGTAATGCTTTCTTTATTTTAATTAAGGATGAAAAGCAGACTCCACTTAAAATTAATTTCTTTTTCTCCAGAAAATACATTACATGTTAATATTTAAATATACATATATATACATGTATATATATATGTATGTGTGCATGTATGAACAAAATTTTCTCTACTACACATATACTGCTCAATTTTGGCTTCTCTCTCTCTCTCTCTCTCTCTCTCTCTCTCTCTCTCTCTCTCTCTCTCTCCCTCTAATGCAAAACATCCTATCATACCCTGGTATTGTCTCAAAAATCATGTGAATACATTTTTTTCCAGCACTTCATTATTTCTCTGAACACGTTATAACCTTGTTTTCTATCTTAAGCTGAAAAATAACATAATTTATAATACAACTCATATATCCAAGAACTACGGCTTTATTTATTTATTTAGCATTCCAATTACCTAACAAGGCCACAACAACATAGTAGGCATAATTATATAAGGCAAAAAGAACCTAGTGTGGAATTTCAATAGCTGTGAGACCAAGGATATGTTACTTAATCTCTCTCAGTCTTATCTTCCTCATTTGTAAGGTGAAAATGATAGTAAAACTAACATCACATTATTATTAAAAGTTCAAAATGATATACTGAATACGTCTCCTGTAGAATGTCTAGAGATCAAGAAGTACTGAAAAATGACAGTTATTATTCTTGACTATTGGTTTATAAAATTATGAATGAATACAAGCACAAAATGGATTGCACTATTTCACATTCTTTTGTCATTCTGAAAGAGCTAGTATGTTATGTTTGTAAACCTCATCAGTAAAAATAATCACATTTTCTCAAATATTATGGTTTAATGATGATGGTGAGATTATAATTATCTTACCTCTAAAAAACATTAAAAAATGTAAACTAATGCAGATTTAGTGTGCTAGATACATGCCCTGTTACACAGGATGAATCTAAGAGATTAGTATGCATTTTCAAATTGCATACTGAATGATAGGTACTCCTCATTAAATTTAAATGATAGAGTTGACATTTGCAGTGGATAAGTCGTAAGGGGTATTATACTAAAACTCAGCCCAGAATGTAGACATAAAGTAGTGATTTATTGGCTTTTTTGTGTGTTCTTACTATGGTAATAACCATAGGCTCAATGATACACTGATTTTTTGAGGGAGGAGCACATGGCAAGTATCTTCATGTACCAATTTGCCTAATTAGGCACTTACAGTGGAATTTAATCATAGTATTTATTTTAACCTTTATTTAGACACAATTAGGCCTATTAAATAATATCAAACTATAGCCTTTTTGAAGACAAGACGTGTGTTTGCCCTTATTTTATTTTATTCCTTTTGACTGTCTAACTCAGTTCCTTGTACATAAGTGCTCAACTGTTAAACAATTAGGTATCATAAAGGGCTTCTTATGTATCTTTAAAACCTAAAATTGGAAAGCTATAATTGAAAATTAATGAGAAACATAGCAGCTGGAACTAGACGCATGAGCCTTGCAGAGGTGATTTTGGTACTACTGTAACCAATGAGCACTTGTCACCACTTCCCAAGGATGTAGGAAACTGAGCAGCTAGTAGCCAAAGAGGACAGATTTGAGGTGGCAAAACTCTGGCAAAGGCCGTGACAAGATGGGGCTGCAGCCTCTGTTCAGATAGTTGCCTTCAAGAGGCACTTGCTAGTCTCAATTCCCACAGCTCCCTCGGGAATCACTGAAGGTGTGTGTCAGCAATCAGGGCCACAGAAAGAAGGTTACCCATTACGTACTACCTACGTCTAAGATTCTTTCTTCCCTCACATCTTTCCTCCTTCCTTCCTTCCTTCCTTAACTCACTCCCATGCTAAGAGAAAAAAGAAAACGTGTCTACCTCTTCCGTTCTCCACCTCCATCTTAAATATGTTCTCACTCATTCAATTATTTTTCAAATATCAGGGTATATATCAATTATCATATTTATATTGCCCTGTAACTAATAAAGTATTTTTTATTAAAGATGGAGGTGAAGATGGGAGAGATGCAGATTCTACAGGGACAGTTATTACTTCCACTTATGTAATGGAGCATCAACAGTTATTGCCTAAAATTTATGTAACAAGTAAATGAGGTTTTAGTATCTTATTGAAAATTATAGTGATTTGAAATTCTAGTTTGAAGGTGGTGGTGGCGTAAAACCAGGATTCTTTCTTATTATCCTTTGAAATTATCTAATAGTGACAAAGGGAACTAGAAATAAAAATGCGAACTCCATTTTTATTTTTTATTTTTATTATATCTATGAGACAACCACACCCTAAACCATAAAATAAATGGGAGGCATGGAAAATGCAGCGGAGTTCGGGCATAGATGACAGTGAGAAGCATCTAGAGCTCAGAAAGAACCAAGAAGACTGTGAGAAGTCTACTCTGAGGTGTGAAACCTCAGCAAGAGCAGGAACTGAGAATGCAGGCTGTGATAGGAGTGTTTCATATTTAGTTTGGATTCAAGAAGATGTGGAGTCAAGACTAAATATGTAATTATTGCTACATTTTTTTCTAATAGCAAAAAATTAGAAAAAAATATAGATGTGCATCAGTAAGGATCTGGCTAATAAACAATGGTATTCCTGTCCAAACAAGGGGATACCACAGAAAGGGTAGAGAAAGCTCTTCATCTATGCATATGGAGTGGTCTCCACAATATATTGTTAAATGAAAAAAGCAAAATGCAGAGCAATGAGTTATCATTAGAATTTTTGTAAAAATTAATATTAGGATGTATTTGTCTGTATATGTAAAAATATATCTGGAAGGATATTCAAGAAAAAGAAATGAAATTATAATAATAACCAGTTATAGAACTAAAAGTAATATAGCTGTCCAAACTTAGATGTGGGAGCAGGGGAAAGATGGTAAGTAATTTTAATTAAATTTTTCTTCCTTCATTTTGAAGTCAATTGAGACTTTCAACACCTAAGTTACAGTGGAATCTTACTTAGGAGTTTGGCGGTAGGAACACACACGCACACACACACGAGAGCAGAAAGAGTTCAAAGTAATAAGCCCTATGATTGAGACAGTTATTTTCTGCAAATTATGTTTCCCCTCACTGCTGATTAAGGGTCTAAAAGTTGGTAATTCATAACTCTGACAGACACACAATATCAAAGTCTATGTAGATTATTATTATTTAGTGCTACTTCCAACCTATTCCAAGCTAAGCAATCAAAGCTTCTGGGAAGTAAACTCCATTAACTAAGAGTTTAATCTAAATATCTCTTTATAAACTTGCTGAGTTGAATCTGGAAGCTCTAACTCTGCTTGAACAAAATGACATTTATCAATTCAGGTCTTGATGGTAGAAATCTCTGAAGCTTTTGACCAGGTGGAGTACTCAAAAGCAGAAATCACTAAGAGTTAAAAACTATTATTGAGTAGATTTGAAAAGGGAATTGAATAATAAATTTCTGAGAATCTGAGCCCTCCTGTGGAATCGGGCCAAAAAGCACTCACTTTGTATAACTGGGAATGTTGTGGGCAAGGTATATGGGCAGGACAAAGAAAGTGTTGCCTCTTGTTTTGAGAGAAATAAATCATCCACAAACCTATGGTGCAGTGGTTCTCAACCCTCGATACACACATTGTAATCATCAAGGGAACTCTAAAAAAATATGGATACCTAGAAACCAACCCCAGAATCTGATGTAATCAGGGACAGAGTCAGTTTTTTTGGTTTTAAATTTTCCCAGGTGATTCTAATGTGCAGTCAGTTGTGTATTATTAGATGAGAGCATTGGTTCCCCAAATTTGCTCATGTTAGAATCATCTGGAAAGCTTTTAAAAATTCTGATGCCCTGGTCTTATCCAAGATTGATTAGATTGGAAAGTCTTGGCATATGAATCAAGAATCAGAAATTTTGTATGATCCAAAGGTGATTCCAATGTGCAGCAAAGTTTGGGAACCACTGGTTAGACAAGCGAAGAAATGAGAACGACATTAGGAATGCAACACACCTTAGCTACACAGCCAGTAGCTCTGATGATGGCTACCTACATGGTATTGGTCATTTAGTTTCTTCATCTACAAAATAAGTCAAATGATTCTCTTCCAAGATCGTTTGGGAATGGAAGTAAAATATAAGATAAAGTAATCTATTGCTATTTTAATTCTAATCTGATGATTTACCTGATACTTGTTATCTATATAAATTTATTAGCCTTGCCACATGCTTTGTTGTAACATTCTCTCTTTTTTTTTTGTCAAATTATATTCCAAAGTAGAGTGACCAATTATCCTGGTTTTTCCCAGGACTAAGGGGTTTCCTGGGACACGGGACTTTCAATTTTAAAACCAGGACAGTTCTGGGCCACCCTATGCTGAACCTCTATTGAATCCAGTGCAATTCCTTTTTAAACTCTAGTTGTTACATTAAACTTCAAAATACTTAATTTTTTTCTCATTTGCAGATCAAATTATCTACAGAATTTTATTTGAATGATACAAATTATAAGCAGATTATTACACAGTGAAGTGAGGTCTGAGGCAGCTCAGAAGGGAAACCACCAATAAAAGACAAGAAAGATAATGAAAGAAGGTATGAACTTAAAGGATTCCTTCACACTGGAACAGCCAGTGCAAAGCCCAGTCTTAATTCCATCATGTTTTTCTCAATATTAATATGAGGATTTATATTTCATCTACTTTTAGGCCTCCTGTATTTCACACCCATCTCTCCATACCATTTCCCAAGCAGAGATGATTATATCCTGTTACACTCTCTGCTCACCTCCAATATGAAGACAACTGCAGCTTCTGAAATGTCTTCTTCATTTTCCTGCCTTATCAACTCTTTCAAAACAGTATTCGAATACTTGTATGGTTCTTTGTAACAAGATCATTGTCTTTATCATTTTTTATCTCCTATCATGGATGTTATTTAGTTTGATATGATACTTTAGGATATTATTATTATTCAAAACCTCACTTAAGATCCAGAATACTGAATACCTGGTGACTAACAGAACAGGGTTAGGGGTAATAGACTACCAGATTTTACTTTTAGAAACCTTCTGGTTTCGGTTACTTTATAAGACCTTCAAAAGAATTTGGCAGCCATAACTAAATATATCTATATCTGAAACAAAATCTAATAATTTAATTGTCTGTATCTATAAAATCTAATAATTTAATCGTCATTGCAAATAAAAACACAGACTATAATGTAGTCTTTCTGTAAATGCTATAGGAAGTTTTTAAGGATCACACAGTAAAGAGATGATGCTATAAGTTGCTCCATAATTTCCTAAGCATGCTCTGTATAATCAGAAACATAACACAGAAAATAATTGTAATGATATGACAAGGAGAACTGAAAATCACTTAAATTAATTTTTAAAATAAGCACAAAAGACATTTAAAATATAATGTCCAGCAAAGTTAAGGGTTCAAAATGTAATTTCCTTCCATTTGAAGTAAGTTACATAATTAAAATTTTTCTCCTGAGTGAATTAACTTGGCATTAATCCTCTCCCTCTGACCCTCTGCATATGGCTACCATTCTCCCAATTAGGAAACCTGAAGGTTATTTTTTAGAACAATTGATGGGAAGAGTCTGCTGATTCAGGGTTAGGAGGCATTCTTGTATGGCAGAATTGGGTAGGGAAAGATGTGAGGGTGAACATAGAGACAGTCAGTGGCAATCTATATAATGAATGCCAAGATCTCCATCACCTTCCCCCTGTCCAGCTTTGTAAACATTTTAAACTAGGACCTCCAGGCAAGACTGTGAGGAATTATATTCTAGAGATATTCAATTACCCTTGAGATAAGACTTCCAGCTTCCGAAACTTTGAGGTTCCAGCAATTTAAAATGCATCACCCGATCACCGCGTGGTGAATTCTATCAGTAAATGAGCCTACATAGTTATCTTTTCAACCAAAGATGATTGGACGTTTAAGAAAAGCCTCTAAGGTGAAAGACAAGCACCTAAAAGATCAAAAGAAAGCAAAAAAAAAATAAGTAAAATTAGCAAAAACAGAAATGATACAGAGAGCATAAAATAAGTTCAATTTTTAAAAAATTATTAGTCTCTTTGTAATATCATAAATGAAAGAATAAAGCATTGTAATGAAATAATCCTAGGATAAGAAAGCGCTCTTGGAAATTAAATATAGGTTAACTGACATTAGAAATAAATAGCAGGGCTAAAAAATAAAGTTGAGAACATTTCCCCAAAAGTGGAACAAAAAGAAAAAGAGATGCAAATTAGCAGATAAAAGAAATGAAGATTAGAGGGTGAGTTCATAAGGTCCAACAACCAAATAAGAGGAGTTTTAGCAAGGGGGGACGGGAAATGGAGGAAAGGGAATGTAACAAGAAACTTTTTCAGAATGAACAACATCAATTTTTATATGAAAGAGCCCATTTAGTGCCGAAGACAATGGGTGTAGTAATGAATAGCATGCCTACATCATGTCAATCATGTCAGTCACAATGGCATAAATATAGAGAAGAAAATTTCCTGGGTAGCATGCAAACTATAGAAAGGAACGACTGGATTCATCAGTCGTTGAATAGCCATCCTGTGAAACAAATTCCTTCAAAATTCACAATGATTTTTTTCAACTGAGGTTTCCAGGTTTGGCTCAACTATTATTAACTGTGACAATAAGGATACTGTCAGTCCTTAAAATAAGTATATGTGTGCACACACACATATATATATATGCATATATACATGTATATACCTACACATGTGTTCATGTATTTGTATATAAACAGGTAGATTTAGTAACATACATATATTGATTAAATCACTAATTCCAGTTTTGGGCTGTGCATAAGTATACTTAAAGTATTATTTTTACATTTATCAGCAATCAAATACACGTAGAACCTGCCATTTTTCTTTAATGCCATATTTCTTTTATTTATTTACAAATATCACATTCACTGTGGAAATATTAGGGTATATAGGTAATCATAAAGAAGAAAAAAGCAATAACATATTTATCCATTCTATTATTACATATATGCATACATAGACACACATATATGTACACCCATATGTGCATGTAAAGAAAATATGATTATACTTTACATGCTTTTAGGGTAAACACATTTATCACTTAACAGTGTATTATTTTTCAAAATAAATACTCTCCAAACATGTAGAATTCAATGGATGTTTACTGAACACCTGCTATATTCAAAGAACCATAACAGTACCCACATGAGGATTTTTATTATAGTATTTTCTGTGGAGATAGAGAACTAAAAGCAATCTGGGTATCTATCATCAAGGTAGTGGGTAGGAAATATAATGATAGCACATCCCGGATATGCAGCAGTTTGAAGCAACAAATGAGATGAGACAAATGAGACACGAGGAAAGATGTATGGATCTTAAAACATAGTGAGTGCTGAGTGGAAAAAGGTAAGAAGAAGTAGGAGAAATATAATCTAATACTATATGCATAATTTTTTTTCCACGTAGTTTTATTAGGGTTATAATGGTTTATAAAATTGTGTAATTTCAGGTGTACATTATTGTGTATAAATTCCTGAATACACTTCATCGTGCTCACCACCAGTAGTCTAATTTTTATCCATCACAGTACATATGTGCCCCTTTATCTCTTTCACACACGCCCCCAACCCCCATCCTCTCTGGTAACCACTAATCTGTTCTCTTTATCCGTGCATTTGTTACCTTCCACATATGAGTGAAATCATGCAGTATTTGTCTTTCTCTGTCTGGCTTATTTAGCTTACTATCATACCTTCAAGATCCATCCATGTTGTAGCAAATGGTATGAATTTGTCTTTTTTTATGGCTGAGTAGTATTCATAAATTTTTTAAAACCCATGCATATAAGACGAAAATACCTAGTCTGGTCTTTGCAAACTTCGAGAGATCATTGAGGAACTCCCGTATTCATATAGTAACTCATTCCTTCCTTCCTTAATCTACTTTAGTCATAAGCTTGAAGTTTGTCTTCAAGCTAGTATCTCCCCTGAAAAGGCATGCATTTTTGTAGAAGCCTGATCCAAAATCAAGAACGTTACTTTATTTATGCAGCCATGTGAGCAGATAATATTCTCTAGAGGTGCAAACACCTTTTATAGAGATGGGATTGCACGGCCTTTCTGAATATGTTCTATACTAGGATGTTGACTGTCACGTGGAAACACTTTTAAAGCTCCTAATCCTTCATTAATTTGATTGACTACATCTGACCTACAGCCCTAATCAGTATTTAGAGAGATTATTGAGCAGTTGCATCTCTTAAACATGTTACTTTATTGTTCCCTCCAGCCCCCATCTTCCTTAAGATGGATTTTGTGGACTCTGCAGAAACAATGCAATTTCTTCCACTTTAATCCATGGGCTATTTGTATATACAATTAGACTGATAAGACTAGAGGGTTGATAATTTTGAGATGGAGTGAAAAGTTCCAAATTTCTCTTAGTGTTTCATGTTTAATATTCATTAATTCATGCTTTTGTATTTTAAATATGTTGCATAATATGATTTTATTATTCTATTATACTGACAAAGCATGTTGTCTACACCAAGGATCAGCAAACTCTGTTAAGGGCCAGAGTGTAAATATCTCAGGTTTTGTGGACCATGTGATCTTTGTCACAACTACACAACTCTGGCTTTGTATCTCATGAAAGCATCCGTAGGCAATATAGAACTGGATGAGTGCAGAATGTGTTCCAATAAAACTTTATCAACAAAAATAGATGGCAGACTGGATTTGGCCTGGGGGACTATGTTTGCTGACCACCGGTCTATACTCTCACTACTCAAAGTGTGTTCCCAGACTAGTTGAATCTTCATTACCTGGGAGTTTATTAGAAATGGAGGTTCCTTGGGGTTGGCCTGGTGGCACAGTGATTAAGTTTGCACGTTCCACTTTGGCGGCCTGGGATTTGCTGGTTCTGATCCCGGGTGTGGACATGGTACCTCTTGGCAAGCCATGCTGTGGCAGGCGTCCCACATATAAAGTAGAGGAAGATGGACACGGATGTTAGCTCAGGGCCAGTCTTCCTCAAAAAAAAAAAAGAAAAGAAAAGAAAAGAAAAAGAGAAATGGAGGTTCCAAACCAGAGCTAGTGAATCAGAATCTGCAGTTTAACAAGATCCCCGGGTGATTCATATACTTGTTAAAGTTTCAGAAGGATTGGCCTATACTGTAGACTATTTAGATTACTTATGTTTGCTGGTATACACTCTCTTGAGCATCAAAAGTTCTAAGAATGAAAGTGGTTTTCTAGTTCAAGGATTAAGGAATTATTAACTGTCCACTGCCAAGTACTTGTGCTAATTCAGTGTATAAGAATAAATACCAGGGGTCAGCCCCATGGCCGAGTGTTTAAGTTCCCACACTTCTCTTTGCAGGCCCAGGGTTTCGGGGGTTCGGATCCCAAGCACAGACCCAGCACTGCTCATCAGGCCATGCTGAGGCAGTGTCCCACATAGCACAACCAGAAGGACCTACAACTAGAATATACAACTATGTTCTGGGGGGACTTTGGGGAGGAGAGGGGGGGGAGAAGAAGATTGGCAACAGATCTTAGCTCAGGTGCCAATCTTTTAAAAAATAAAAAGAATAAATACCAGATAACACTTTTAAGGGACCTATTGTGTGACAAGCATTGTTATAAGCATTTGTAATCTGTACAACAGGTCCCTGAGGTATGTGTTATTAATAGTCTCATTTAAATATGAGGAAGTTGAGAAAAAGAGGTTAAATAACTTGCTCAAGGTCAAAGATCTCATAAGTGAAGAAAATGAGAAATATTATATTGTAAATATTTTAAAGTCTAATTAGAATTCTGTCATATCAATCTATCCATATTGAACTGTTTTCCTGTTGAAGTACATTTAAATGTGTGTTTGTGTGTATATACTGTACATGGCCTGCAACTCATATTATTTATCTAGGATACAATCTAAGAAGAGAAACAGTGTTATCAAAGGGGAGTTAATTTAATTAAAACTCTCGATTCATTAAAAGATAGTTTTAAGGAACATTCTATGTGGTTCCACAGCCACTGACAATAAAGAGGAATACTTCTGTGACTCTACCCACACCAGCCCATGGTATTAGTCTTTCTTACAGTCTCTTAATCCACACATTTAAAAAGATAATACATTTAATTTTATATTCTTATGATTTCTGATAAATTTGAATTGTGTTCGCTTACTAGGCATATATATTTTATTCTTTGAGGAATTGCAATTTTATCACTTTTGACAGGTGTTAATATTATTTTTCAACACATTTTTTGTTTCAAGGAAATAATTTTCCACATTGTTTATAAATTATTTTTGTTTGCTTGTAAAACAAATAAAATTGCATAAATTACATTTAAATAATAAAACTAAAATGAAAGTTGCTTTTGATTTTTAGTGAATAGAAGTGTTAAATTTTTATGCACAAACATTGGCCTCCAGATATGATTGAGCAATTTCTATCAGACCAAATCTTCCACTGAGGATAAATACAAATTTGGATAAATGACAAAAACTGATATTTAAAGTCTTTGGAAAAGAACAGAGCTTTAAGATGTTTGTGCTTTTTGTAAGTGGACCCTGGTTAACACAATGCTGAAAAAAATGCTGGTAAATCTTACTCTAAAGCCAGTCAGCTGGTTCCATATGCCAAGATTGAGTCATAAACCCAAATCTAAATCATAAGTTATGAAAGAAAAGAGACTACAGTAGAGTAATTTACTTTCTATGGTGAACCCCAGGATCTGAAGCCAGCCCCACTTTCCCTAAAACCATAGCTGCTTGTTCCTTTAAAAAGCAAACACACACACGCAAACAGAAAGCTGGGATTCTGTCAACAAGAAGGAAAGAATGACTGTTGGGAAAAAGCCAAAAGTATCTGCACAGTCTTTTCCTCTTGGTACCAAACATCCACACACCCCTCTGTCCCACAGCGTGATAAGGGATATCAACCAGAAGACTGCAGTGAAAGTCGTGAATCATAGTGAAAGGTAAGGTGCATTTTTGTTTGTCATGAATATGGCATGCAGACCTCATCTGTTATTCTCCAACAAATTGGCAATGCTTATAATTACAGTAAGACGTGGTAACAAATAGATTTAAATAATTATAAAAAAGAAGTATGACTATTTATAATTTGCAGAGAGTGTTTGTATCCTGAGTAAAGTACAAAAGAATCAATTGATGAACGTTTGTACATCACCAGTGGATTGATTAAATTTACTTTATGTAAGCAAGAACTAACAAAATTAACAGTTTTCCTATAACTGGTAAGAATCATTTTAAGAAGTTATAGCCAAAAAAAGAGCATATTAAAAATTACAAAAAAGGGGCTGGCCCCGTGGCCGAGTGGTTAAATTCATGCACTGCGCTTTGGCAGCCGAGGGTTTTGCCAATTTGGATCCTGGATGTGGACATGGCACTGCTCATCAAGCCATGCTGAGGTGGCATCCCACATAGCACAACCAGAAGGACCCACAAATAGAATATACAGCTATGTACTGGGAGGCTTTGGGGAGAAGGAAAAAAAAAGAAGATTGGCAACAGGTGTTAGCTCAGGTGCCAATCAAAAAAATTTAAAAAATATATATAATAGAAGATCATAATTTATAAGAATGCAGAATCTTTATGAAGAAAGCAATGAAAGATTACTGAAGAACCTAAAGGAAGACCTTTAAAGTGAAAAGCTATACTCCTTTCATTGCTGAAAGAGTTAAATATCATAAAGACGCCGGGTTTCTCAAAGTAATCATTAAACTTAAAATAGTACAGATCGAAATCACAGCAAGATTAGTCATAGAACTGGATAAGCTGATTCGATTTCATGTAGTTGAATAAATGTGAATGATTAGGAAAGATAATTTTTAAAGATAAACAAAGACAGCACCCTTTGTGAATTTTTCCTTACATGGCAAAAAGGACTTTGCAGATATGATTCAGTTAAGGATTTTGACTAGATAAGGAAATTATCCTGGTTATCTGGGTGTGCCAAACTAATATAAGGCATTAAGAGGGGAGAACCATTCCCTAGTGGGTCAGGAATATGAGACGGAAGAATAAGAAGGAGAGATTTGACGCATAACGGGGACTTGACCTACCATTGCTGGCTTTGAAAATGGAGGAACAGGACCATGAGCCAAGGAATGCTGCAGCCTCTAGAAAGTGGGAACAGCCCTCAGCTGCCAGCCAGCAAGGAAACAAGACTTTGGTCCTACAAATGCAAGGAATTGAATTCTGCCAGCAACTCGGAAGAGCAGGAAAAGGATTCTCCCCTTGAGCCTCCAGGAAGAAATGCAGTCCTGCCTTCACCTTGATTTTAGCCCAGGAAGACCCATGCCAGACTTCTGACTACAGAACTGTAAAATAATAAATTTGTATTGGGTTAAGCTACTAAATTTGTGGTAACTTGTTAAAGCAGTAATAAGAAAGTAAAACCGAAGGCTCTATTGTGGCACTGGTGCAGGACTAGACAAAGTGATAAAAGGAGCAAAATACAGTCCAGAAATA
Organism: Equus caballus; assembly: GCF_041296265.1. Lineage (NCBI taxonomy): Eukaryota > Metazoa > Chordata > Mammalia > Perissodactyla > Equidae > Equus > Equus caballus. The sequence continues at coordinate 21,121,908 of NC_091715.1, read as the reverse complement.
GATCCATGTACATAATAAGTTTATTATATGAGAAAAGGTGACATTTCAAATTGTGAGAGAAAGCCCGGGCTATTGCATAAAGTGTAGGCCATGTGACTGTTGCGAAAAGATAAGTTTGGTACTTTTCCCTTCAGAAAAATAAATTCAAAATGAAACACAGAGGTTAATAGAAAAGAAGTGAATATATTTATGATCTTAGGTTACAAAAATGTATTTTTAAGCAGACACAAACAGCAAAAAACTTGAAGAACAAGACTGATAAATGTGACTTCATTAAAGTTAACCATATATGTGAAAAAAGAAAATCTAAACAATGTTGAATGTCAATAGGAAGAGAGAAGAAATACATGTATTTGGATTCTATATTATTTAAGGAATTATTACAAATCAAAAAGGAAAAGAGAAGCAAGTGAATGGAGATATAGACAAGAAATAAGAACAAGAGAATCAAAGAAAGAGAAATTCTAGTTACAAATAAATAAGTGAAGTGATGGTCAATCCTATTAGTCATCACAAAAGGGCAAGTTAAAAGTAACAATGAGATTATTTTCAACCATTAGATTGACAATCATTCAGAAATTGGAATATATGTATATTGATTAGGGCTGCAGGGAAAGGATGTGCTCCTGTAATCCTATTGTGAGTGTACATAAGTCCAAAGAATCTAAAATGTAATTTGACAGAATAGATTACAAATGAAATGATGCAGAAATTCCATCTGTAAGTGTTTGTATTTTGGAAAAAAATTGCACATGAACATTAAGCGAATTTTATACACGAGTGTTCATTTTAGTACTGTTCATAATAAAAACCACTTACTGTACCATCAAAACTGGTATAGCTCAGTTAACTGTGGTAGATCCACCTCATGGAGTGACATTCAGCAATTAGAATAAATGGCCAAAATGTATGGCATAGACAGAACTTAAAGACATATTGCTTAGAGACAAAACATATTGAAAAATGATATAATGTATGGAAAACACACACACAAGTACTGTGAATTTCTATCAATATATAAATAGATATTTATGCAAGTACGTGGCTCAGGTTCTGGTATGTTATATATCAAACTTATAATACTAATTACCTCCAGGAAAGGGGAAATGGGCATGCAGAAGAGGGAAAATTGTTCAGAAAACGTAGTCAGAGGAGACTTTAGCCTGCTTTGGGAAATTTAAAATATTTACCAGAATGTGTATTCATATACTACACATGCAATTATAAATTAAGGAAGAATACTCCATTCATTATAGCTATATGGATATTGTCAACATCATTCTGCACCACCTATAAAAAGAGTTGTAAAACTTTTTTTCTTGCCAGAGATAAGAAAAGTTATTCCTTCCCTTAAGGAACATGATGATTACGTTTCCCTTTCTTGCACAAGACAAACTATGTAACTTTCCATCACTTTTTTGCCATAAATTCTAGGAATTTTGGAGGCAAATGCATTACAAACATTCAGTGTTCAAATTGTCCACATTTTTAGAATTCCACAGTATCTGTTATCTGATATTTAACTTTATCATGACCTTCTTTTAGCTAGAGAATGGTCTTTATTTTAATGTATTTTTAACTCTTTTTCCTACATACATTACTTATAGGCTACCTCTTTGTGGAGAAGAGAGACAAATAAAAAATGATTTTTGAATAATGTAATAAATAAATAGACCAACAAATATATCATTGAGAAATTTAGTAGAGAGTAAGCAAAAATGTAGGCATAAATAGTCTTCAAATATTTGAAGGGATTGCCATTTTGAAAAGAAAGTAGATAAGAAGAGATTTGTTTTGAAAAAGACCTAAATTCAGTTGGTTGAAGATACAATGGTCCCCCCTCATTCACGGGGGATACCATCCGAGACCCCTAGCGGATGCCTGAAAGTGCCGATAGTGCCAAACCTTATGTATATGATATTTTTCCTATACATACCTACCTATGATAAAGTTTAATTTATAAATTAGACACAGTAAGAGATTTAACAACAATAACTTATCTTTGGTATAGCCAACGAGCCAGCATCACTGCTCTTGTGCTTTGGGGCCATTACTAAGTTAAGTAAGAGTTACTTGAACACAAGCACTGCAATACAGTGACAGTTGATATGATAATCAAGATGGCTACTAAATGACTAACAGGTGGGTAGTGAATACAGCCTGGATACACTGGATAAAGGGGTGATTCACGTCCTGGGCAGGATGGAGCGGGACAGCACAAGATTTCATCACACTACTCAGAAAGGTGCACAACTTAAAACTCATGAAGTGTTTATTTCTGGACTTTCCTATTTAATATTTTAGGACCGTAGTTGATCACAAGTAACTGAAACTGTGGAAAGTAAAACTGTGGATAAGGAGGGACTACGGTATAGGGATGCAGATTTCACATCAACATATCGGGGACAAATTCATCAAAAGGAATTTTTGCACAAAATATGCATGAATTGTTTTTCCCCAGATATTGTCATGGCCACCTCTCTCCCTCTTTTAGATCTTTATCATGTCAATTGTCATCTTCTCAACGAGATGTATTCTAACCACCCTATTTACAATTCTAATCTGCCTTTGAACTACATCCTTATTGCTCTCCTCTTATCTTGTTCTGGTTTCTTTTTTTTTTCATAAAACTTATCAACTTTAGTATTCTGCGCTGTTCAATATAGTTCCACTAACCGCATGTGACCATTAAATGTTTTAATTAATTAAATTTAAATAAAATTTTAAAAAATATTTACTCAGTAGCACCAGCCATACTCCAAGTGCTCAATAGCCACCTGTGGCTGCTGTCTACCATACCAAACAATGCAGATATTACAGGACGTTTCCACAACTGCAGAAAGTTCTATTGGGCAGCATTGTGCCATATTATTTATTATACTTACTGTCATTCACTTAGAATGCAAACTCCATGAAGATATACTCTAGGAACACAGTAGAACTTTAATAATATTTGCTTAATGAATGAACGTAGGGGCATAATGAGGAGTTATGGGAAGAGTAAGAAAGTAAGCAATCTAGACCTGATCAGATTGTACACGGTACGTGCTACATGGTACCCAGTAGGCACACGGGAAGACTGGGACATTTAGAATGAGTAAATATGGATACTGAAAAGAAAAACTATTTTTCTAAGTTCAGTGCAATGGAAGGAATATTGAAGAGTCTGATTCATGAGTCTCCCTGAAATAAAGAATTTGATAAACCTGGCAGATAGATGTCAAGTTTGATTTACAACTCTTAACAGTGAGTTTGGAGATAGCCGGATTTGGAAATCGTGGCAGAGATTTGATTTGAGTATCCTGAGGATATGAGCTTATCAAATGAGTCTATGCAGATGAAAAGAAGAAAGTTGAAAATGGAACATCAGGGAACACACCAGATCTTAATTAAGACAGAAATTTTTCCTTGGCTTTTTAATAGCAGATTTCAAAAAGTTCTTTGGAATAGACACCACTTTATTTATTCTATTAACAAATTGCTTTACACAAATGTGACCACAATAAAAAGTTAAAGGACACATTATGTTTTCTTCACAATTGCTACATGAATCTGTCTCTTATTGGGTCTGTTTTTTATTGTTAATAACTTATAAAGAGAGGTATTTATGAGCACCAATGAAAAAAACATGTTTCTTGAATTTTTATTTGGTTACTTAATAATTTTAGCTGTATATTTTAGTTCTATTTATTCTTTAATGATCTTATTTCTAGACTGTCTTAATAACATTTTTCTTTAAAAAACTGGCAATACTTCATTTCAAATCAGCAGTGTGGAAAATAGAGAATGTTTAATAAACAAATATAAGATCTACCTCAGCAACAATATGAGAGGCATTTACTTGTTAGTGTATAATGGTATTTATTTATATATTTGTTTATTTATGTTGAGATATATTATATTGACATAGTACATAAGTTTAAGGTGTACAATGTGTTGATTCAATACATTTACATATTGCAATATGATTCCATCACATCACGTAATTATCATTTCTTCTTTGTGGTAAGACAAATTAAGATCTGGTCTCTTAGCAACTTTGAAATTCATCATTATCATTGACTATAATCACTATGCTATATATTATATTTCCAGGACTTATCTGTCTACTAGTTGCAAGTTTGTACCCTTAAACAACATCTCCTCAATTATTCCACCCCCCAGCCTCTGGTAACCACCAATCTACTCTCTGTTTTCACGAATTTGGTTTTTTCAACTCCACAAATAAATTATATCATACAGTATTTGTCTTTCTCTATCTGGCATCTCACTTAGCATAATGCCCTCAAGGTCCATCCATGTTGTTGCAAATGGCAGAATTTCCTTCTTTCTCATGGCTGTATAACATTTCATTGTATATATGCACCACATTTTCTTTATTCATTCATCTGTTGAGGGACACTTAGGTTGTTTCATATCTTGGCTATTGTAATGCTGCAATGAACATGGGACTGCAGATACCTTTTCAATATCCTGTTTTTATTTCCTTTGGATATATACCCAGAAATGGGATTGCTTAAACCATATATCAAATAAGGGATTAATATCCAAAATATATAAAGAACTCATATAACTCAACAACAAAAAAGCAAAATTCCAATTAAAAAATGGGCAGAGGAACTGAATAGACGTTTTTCCAAATAAGACAGCCAAATGGCCAACGGGTACGTGAAAAAATGCTCAACATCACTAATCATCAGGGAAATGCAAATCAAAACCACAATGGGATATCGCCTCACACCTGTTAGAATGGCTAGTATCAAAAAGACAAAGGATAACAAGCGTTGGCAAGGATGTGGAGAAAAGGGAATTCTTGTGCACTGTTGATGAAAATGTAAATTGGTTCAGCCACTTTGGAAAACAGTGTGTGGGGGGGGGTCCACAAAAAATTAAAAATAATATATAATGTTTTTATTAACATTTGAGAGAATTTCCTGGTATTAAAAGTTAGAAACTTTTCTCTGAATATACACTTTATGGAGCCAAGTTACCAAAAAAAAAAAGATAGTAATATATTATAAAATATGCAGAGGTCAAACCTTGGGTAGCAGTTTTGAATAACATTTGAATTGTTCAGCCTGAATCTGAGCTTATCTGCACCAAATGAGGAATAAACTTTGCCAAGAATTCAGATATTTTACTTTTTACCTTCTATTCCAGGGCAATGTAGAAGAGTGATTAAGAACTTGCCTTCCAGAGCCATATCATGTGGTTTTGGACCCTGGTTCTTACAATTCCCTAGCTGTGTGATGCATGCAGTTCATGCATGACTCTGTTTTGGTTTCCGTATCTATATAATGTGGATGATGGTGTTCTTTCATACAGTTATTTTAAGAATTATAAATAACATAGTTATAATCATGCCTGGAGCATAGTAAGCACTAAATAAATGTTAGCTGTCATAATTTTACCTTGAGCCTTCTTACTCTTATCTCCAAACTGTCATCTAGATCGTATCTCCTCCAATTGCCTATAGAAATTGTTTTTATTCTATTTAACTCTTCTTAAATCTCTATCCCTTTTTGGTTCTTTATCTTCATGTAAACAAGTAAATACATCCTTTTGAAAAAACTTTTTTTGGTGCCGAATCCCTCTCTCTATTATGGTCTAACTCTGTCCTTCACCTCACATTCAAGCTTATATTCCACACATCTCATTATTCCCTCAATTCATAGAAATCGACTTACATCAAACCCCTTCCATCTCCCCACACATTCACTCTGAATCAATTGCTCTCATCTCACTAATGAAACTAATGACTTTCTAAGCACGGAATCAAACACTTTCCTATTGTTAATTTTTGAGACTTTTATCAACTTCAACACTGTTGATCTGTTTTTCCTTACACTCTTTTTTCACTTAGTCTCCATGCTGCTGCTCTTCCTGTTTGTCCTTCTATTCTATTGGTAGCTCTTTCTCATTCAAACCGACTGGTTTTTCTTCTAGTTATCACTTGCTTACATGCTGACACATTCCTGAGATCTGTTCTAAACTCTATGCTCTATACAAGTTGTGTCCTACACAAAGTCTCCTGACCAAATATGTGGTGGGGACTAACATTCAGCTTGCTTCTAGAATAAAAAGGCAGAATTTATCTAGCTTTGATGAGGATGTTGAGTAACGGAAACTGTCATACACTGGTAGTGCAAGTGTACGTTAACACAACCTCTGTGGAAAACCACATAGATTCCAAGTATCTTCAATATATTAACCCATTTTCTGAAGGCTGTATATATGTAAAATAGTTACAGAATTACTAACCCACACCACTGTGAAAAGTATGGTTCCCACAGTTAGTTCAGTATTTTTATCATTCTTTGTGTGTGTGTGTATGTGTTGAAATTTACGTACTCTGAATTGCAAAACTCTTAACTGTGAGATTTGATAAATTTTGACAAATCTATATAACTGCATACACTCATGAAACCCACACCTCCATCAAGATGTACAATATTTCCATCATTCTACAAATTTTCCTCATGTCCCTTCCCTGTCAACTCCCCAGAACCCTAACAACTAATTTTCTGATTTTTTTCCTCAATGAATTTTTTTCTGTTCTAGAACCTCATATAAATAAAATAGTATAGTATATAACTTTTTGCATCCAGATGCTTTAGCTGATTGTAGTGTTCATGATGTTGAGTGTATCAGTAGTTCATTTCTTTTTATTGTTGTGTAGTGTACCTTTATACGATACACCACAATTTGTTTATCCATTCTCCTGTTGATGGACATTTGGGTTGCGTCCAGTTTTGGGCTATTATGAACAAAGCTGCTGCTAACATTTTTGCACAAATCTTTTAGTGGACACTTTAACAAATTTCTTTTGGAGACGTACTTAATTTTGAATTATTTAGTCATGGTATATAGGTATGATTAACTTTATTAGAAAGTTCCTCATAGTTTTTAAAATGGTTATGTTATTTTACAAACCAAAAAGCATTGCATTTTATTTTCTTCAATTGCTCCACATCCTCTCCAATATTTGGTGATGTCAGTCTTTTTCATTTTAGCCATTATTCATGTATATCTCATTGTGATGTTCCTGTTTAATATTTTTTACCTATTTTTATTCAATTGTTTTCTTTTTATTGTTGAGTTCAGGGAATTCTTTATATATTCGTGACACCAATACTTTGTCACATATGTAATTCTCAAATAATTTGTCCAGGTCTGTGGTTTACCAATGAGTTTTCTTAATTGTGCCTTTTGATGAGCAAAAGTTTTAATTTTGATGAAGTCTGAAGTATAATTTTTTTATTTATTATGGTTTTTTTTCTGTGTCTTGTCTAAGAAAGCTTTGCCTACTCCAAGATAATGAAAATATTCCTCTATGTTTTCTTCATGAAGTTTTACATGTTTAGCTTTTTTATAGTTAGATCTATGATCCATCTTACATTAATTTCATGGAGGTTGTGAGATAAAGGCCAAAGTTCATTTTTTCCCCATATCCTAGTTATTCCAGTACCATTTGTTGGAAAGACTTGCCTTTTCCCATTAATACGTGTGTGCATGCACACACACACACATGCACATGTGCATACCTTGGTCAGATATCCATTATCTGTAAGGGAGGGTCTATTTCTGCGCTCCCTGTTCTATAGCATTAAACTATTGCCTATCATTATGCAATGATTAGCGTAACTTTATATTGGGCCTTGAAGTCAGGTAGTATAAGTCCTCCAATGTAGTTAGACTTTTCTAAGTTTATTTTAAGCCATCTGTATCTTCACATACATTTTAGATTCAGCATATCAATTTATATGAAAAATACTCTGCTTGGATTATTATTCAGATTGAATTTAATCTATATATCAATTTGAGAAGAATTGGCAATTTGACAATATTCTCTTCCAATCACATAGACATGATATCTCTCTTCATTTATTAGAATCTTCGTTAATTTTTCTCCTCAATATTTTGTTGTTTTCATGATTGAGATCTTGAATGTCTTTTATTAAATTTGTTTATCAGTATTTTAAGTATTTTCATGTTATCGTAAGTGTATTTATTGTTTTTTTCATTGCTAGTGTATAAAAGTACAAATGATATTTGTATATTAATCCTGTATCCTGTGACCTTGTTAAAATTACTTATTTTTTTTTAGTGTTTTAAAATGAATTCCTTAGGGTTTTCTACATAAATAATCATGTCACCTGTGAATAAATACGGTTTTACTTCTTTTCTGGTCTTTATTTTGCTTTTCTTGTCTTTATTTCTGCTTTCTATTTCTTTTTTCCTCCTTCACTAACTAGTTACTTCAGTACAAATTGAATAAAGAGCAGACTCTGTCTTCTTCTCAATCTTAGGGGAAAAGCATTCAATATTTCCTAATTAAGTATAATGTTAGCTGTAGGTTTTTGGTACATTTCGGGCTTTTTGTCTTGAGTCATATTTCTCTGTTTCCACACATAATTAGCAAAATTTAATTATATAGTGTGCATTGTGAGTGACATGTTGTAGAGATTCTGTATTCAGATATCTCTCTCTTATTCTTGATCTAGCTGGAAATTAACTTGAACCAATTGAATCCCAACTCTATGCCTGCCCACACCACACCCCTCAACCCCTAACTCCATGATGGGCAGCAGCTGAAACTATTAGGTTCTTTCAGCCCCTCAGCTGTTGTATGCTCCCCAAGTAATGCCACATTCAGGGATTATCAAAGAACATAGGCAAAATTTATACCTATATTTGTGGACTCCTCCTTTTGTGTCTCCCTCCTTCCAGATTTCCCCAACTCTTTCTAGCTTTTCTGGCACACTTAAGCTCTGTCTTCTGACTCCTAAAGCTAGTAACACTGCAGTGTTCTCCTTTAGTACTAGCAGCCTCTCAAAAAATGGGGAGTGCCCTCAAGCAAAAGCCTTATTACCAGAAATTTTACTCATAGCACTTCTCTTTCCTCCAGTTTTTGTTTAATTTCAGCCATTCTTTGGTGTCTTCAGGTAGTTTTTCCAGCAGAGTTTGTAATGGTTTTCTGGAGAAAGGTGATTCTGAAAGAAACTACTCAACCAATACCTGAAGTGAAACCACAATGCTATTTATTTCTATATAGTTAATTTTTTCTATAATCTAGGCTAATGTATTGATTATTCATTTATTATATGTTTTACTTTATTTTGTCTGAGTTGTCTGCATCTTCCATGATATTACCCCACATTTTCTGTAAGTGTTATCTTACCTGAACTACTAGCTCAAAAATTACTTGAAACAGGAAATAAATATTATATGTATTAGTGTAATTCGTGCCATGCTTAGATCATCACTTTGCACATTATATATGTTCATTAAATAGACATCCTTTGTTTCATTTCTAGAACCTGAATGCTTTCTATGTGCCCAATTTCTGATTTTCTTTTTACCTATCAGAATCATATTCCATAATAGATGGGTGCAAATGAAAAAAAGAGACATGTCTTAACATAAGTACATTATTTATTTATTCTTTATTATATGAATTTTGCTGTGGAATTCATAGAGTAATATATTATATGTTTTGATATCAATAATAAAGGTAATCTGTTTCAACCATCTAGGCTTTTTTATCCACTCTCCTTTAGAAAAACTATTTCATCCAAAGATAAATCATTATTATCAAAATGTTCTCTCTACATGTGCATTATAATTCAAATACTGAAACCCAAATTACCAGTTGCCTTCTTATGGTTTAATAATCATAACATTTTTATTTCCAGGTCAAATGCCATTGACTTCAACTCATGAGATTATGAAATGAATTAATTTAGAGTGTGTGCCAGAATGAAAGGGAGGGTGGTAATGGATCAAACTAAGTGAAGCCGTAAAAATAAAATCATGCCAGAGTGAAGAAGAGTTAAAATATGCTGAATTCCTTTCCATTTTGGGTTTAATATTAGTTCAGCTCATTAGGTAGAGAATGGATTAGGCTAATCCTAACTGTAATTATACATGCTATCAGGCATATAAAGGTAAACGAGAGAGTGAGTCTGCATTGCCATAAAATTCGGGTTTTAGATAATCAGTGCAACAGAATTAAGCTGTCACTGAATGACATTCATCATGCGACACAAGCCTAAAGCAGATGGAACTAGCTCATTGTTGGCTGTATATTAGATGTCAAGAAACAAATATATTTAGCTAGCTTCTCATATTTTAGCAAGATACTTATATGGTCGCTGTGCTGACAGTCTTTTAGATAATACACATCAGAACTTGGAATCAGTATTTTCTTACCCCTGGGGGAAAGCAAGTTGAAATCAAAATGGCCATGTTATAATACTATGTTCTCTAGCAGTGTACATTCAGGATTAAACCTTGGATTCCTATCCTTGATTTGGTGACTCTTTGGAACATGTTCACGTTTCTCAAGTTAGGAAACATTAAAAGAAATAACTTTTAATCTCTTTCTTAAAAGAAATAAAGGCAAATTTAATTTTTAGTTGGCTCTAATTTGTTAAAATACTAGGCTATTAGGTTTTTAGACTGATCAAGATGCAAAAATCAAAATTCAAAAATAGTTTAGAAATTTGGGTCTTCTCCACAAGTTTGATTTTTCTGACACAACTCATATACTATTTTTCAATCACTGTAGCAACTGAGTTAGACATTTTTCTGGTCCTTTGTTATCATAATTCCTCTACTTATTTTAGTGACTACTTCCAGTCTATTCCAATGCCCCACCAACACTATCATATTTCAGGTCCTACCCGAGACTGTTACAACTCAATATTTCAGGCAAGTGTAATTGAAAAAAAATCAGAGAGGATTAAACTGAGGGTGCATGTAAGGAAGTTATCATAATGTTGTATTGTGGAATCTAATCTGAGGAAGGTGGAAAGTAAGGATATAATAGTTGATTTAGAGGAATGGGAAGCATGTAGGCACAAACCTGGTAGCATTAATAGATTGTTGGTCCTTGTGAAGTCAAAAAATTGTTGAAGTGAGGGTACTAAAGGGAGTAATCTTCAGAGAGTGAAATGCTTGAAACATATTATTGAAGGATGAGCAAGCATATACTGCTCATGACTAAGTGAGTGTGTGATTATGGAATGGTGGCTGAGGAGAAGTTCATGGAAGGAAAGGAGGTCCAGAAATTGAGAAGCCCAGAATCATCAAAGTATAATCTACGTTGATATTAAACCACCAATCATTATGAGAGGTTTTATTGAGAGTGCCATGCACGTGGTTAATGAGTGAACAGAGTTGTCTATGTATGAATGAATGAATGTATGTACATAGGTATGTATGTATTAGAGGGCTTAGTTCAGATACAATGTTGCTCCAATTTAGTCCTAACTGGTACACTTAAAAATTTTTAAAAATGTAAAAGCATAACCACTCTCCTCGTCCCAATCATTTACTGTTTTGTATTATGGGTAAATGAATACGTCTTACCTTTTCTCCTTCAAGACAATCATAATGGCTAATTCTTCTTTATATTTCCCACAGCTAAGATATGTAAGAAACACAGTTGTGATGAGGAATTAAACGGAGAGAGTCGGCTTTGAAGAGGCAACATTTGTTTTCATCAGATCTTGACATTTAGTAGCAAAGCTATGAACAGTGGAATTGTTTTTAAAAAAATACCATTAGCCGAAGTTTATTGACGCTTTTTACTCTGTGCCTGATGTACAAAATGTTTTGCATGCATTGCATTACTCGTTGTTTTTCCCTAACTTTAATTTTTATTTTTATAACTACTAACTGATTTTTAGTAACTTTACAAAATGATGCAACCATCACCATAAACTAGTTTTAGAACATTCTAATCTCTCCAATAAGATCCCTCAGGCCCATTTACAGATAATCCTTATTATCACCCCTAGCCCCAGGCAACCACTAATCTACTTTCTGTTTCTGTAAAATTGCCTTTCTGGACATTTCATATGACTGGAATCTTACAATATGTAGTCTCTTGTTTTTGGATTTTTTCACTTAGCATAATATTTTTGAGGTTCATCCATGTTGTTGCATATATCACTACTTCATTCCCTTTTGTTGCTGAATAGTATTCTATCATATAGATATACCACCTTTGTTTCCATTCCCAGCTGGTGGACATTTAGGATTTTCCCAGTTTAGGGCCATTATGAATAAAGCTGCTGGGAATATTACTGTACAAATCTTTGAGTGGATATATACTTTCATTTACCTTAAGTAGATACCAAGGAATAGAATTGCTCGATGGTATGGTAACAGAGGTATTCTTAAAGAGAGATTTTGTTTTCAAAAGTAGGACAGATGCTGATTGTACTTAAATAATTCAAATTCATCTTGATGTACTGTCCCAGATATAGAGCTCCTATCTAAAAATTTAGATATCTGGAAATTTTTTAATTTATACACACACACATATCTTATTTAATGGTAATCTAATTGTTATGTGTCTCTTTTTTTTGCTGAAGGAAAGGAACATGATAGTATGAGAGGGAAAGCTTCTGGAGTTGAGGATGGTAGATTATCTATGATGGCCTCACTAGGGAAATAATTTCTAAGTCAATGTTAGAAGATGAGTATCAGTGAGCTAGATGAAGATAAATTTAAAAGAGCCTTTCAGTTAGAGAGAACAGTACATGAAAATCCTTGTGGCAGGAGGGAGCTTGACGACTTTTGAGGATTGGTAAGAAAGGCAATGTGGCTGGCATTTTGTCAATGAAAAGACAAGTTGAGGTTTGGCCTTCAAGGTTTTTCTCTTGTTTCTAAAATCAGTGAGAATCTCTGAAGAGATGTAAGCAGATAGGTGACAAAATCAGATAATCTTGTCTGCGTCGGACTATAGTAATTAGTCAGGATTCACAGTGCATGCTGAGAGACCACTTATAATCTAGCTGGATTTTTTTTTCACTTGATTATTTTTGTGTGTGTGTATGTAAGATATTTATCATGTTCATGTACTGAACCGCAATTGCTGGTTTGTTAAGTTGTGTGCCCTGTGCCCAAGGAGGGCAGTGTTAGAAACATAGTGAGTGATCCCTAAATAATTGATAATGGACCAGTTAGCAAAAATGGTTATGAAAATATAAAATCAATTACAAAGCATGAAGACAAATTGATAAAAATTCTTGTAGTTCATAAAATGATAAGCTTCATAACAAAGAGAATGCAGCCATATACTAATTCTTGGCTTATACAATATTGTCCAAGAGATGACTGCAATTTATAAACATCACCCAATATTTGTATCATTAGTGATAATAATCATAATCATAATAATAACATTATTAGCTACCAGTTATTTGATGTCAATTGTGCCAGCTACTCTAAGTACTTTATATAGCTTATCCTCAAAAGAACACTATGGAGTAGTTATTTTTAACCCCTTTTTTAGATGAGAAAACTAAAGTTCAGGAAGATAAAGTGTCTTGCCCAAAATCTCACAGGTAATAAATAATGGAACAGGTTTTCCAGTAATGTTCCATGTATAATCACAGGAAGTATGCTGTTTTGCCTCCCTCCAAGATCTTTGTAAAATATAAGCTATATATTTCAAAACCATTTCTATAACAAATGGAATCTAACTCAGAGAGAGGTTTTATAGTGACATTTCAAAACCCCAGCTTTCATCTGCCACTTCTCTCTGCATTTCTGTCTGCCAAGCTCTCTATCTTGGACGAAGTAATTCATACACAGAAAATATAGTAACCTACTCTGTCATTAATAAGTAAATGGACCTTTAGAAGTGAGCAATTTTTTCTCTTCCTGCCTATCAGTTTGACAAGGCCAACTATTTAACGGGCAATTTGTTATACATTTAAAATTTATCTTAAGGGTATAAAATTGGGAGAAGATGAATAAAATGAAAGGCAAATGACTTCCAAATGAACAAAGACAGAAGTACTCTACTTGGTACATGGGAAAGAAATGAACCATTTTGAATCCTATAATTAAAAGGAAATAATTGAATATTTCGTAACCATCTAATAATTGTTTTTTATATTAAAGATTGAACTTCTAATCACATGATATTTTCTCCTTTTTCTCTATTTGCTGATATTATTTCTAAAATAGAATATTTCTTGCTGGCACTATATACTGAAATGATACACACAGATTTTTCTCAGATTTGGCAATGGACTTTAGAAGCTACAAATGGTAAAACTTATTGACTTGTCATCTACTGATATTCATTACGGTCATAAACAAGGCAATATTCCTGATGAGAAAAGAAACCACTTATTGTAGCTCTTGCTTCCTTTTTTCCTTAAAAGAAATCCAAATAGTGCTTGAAATAAAACCTAACTCTAAAATTCAATGTTAGACTTTGCCAGTGGGCTTATATGCAAATGGAAAATTGTAGACATAATAAAGAAAGAAGAGTAAAAAATGCTAATAGAGTTCACTTAAGCAATGTCAATGAATGTTCCTTTTGACAGTAAATAATGACAGATGGCTACCTTCTTAGTGACAGTTGCTAAATATAATGGTTTGACACTTAAAAAGAGCACTTACCTAATGACACAAGAATGCCCTTTTCTGAAGATTATTTGGACATCATCCTTCTTATAATATGACGATTAATGTGATGCTAAATGAGTTATTTTCAAAGGGAGTATTTTGATTTAACCTCACAGTCATAGGCAATCCATAAATATTATTATAGTACATGTGTATCTTGCCTTGCAAAGATGTTAATGCTTGTGTACTATTTTTCTTAAATCTTTTATAGGCAATAAATTTTAGGTATCCATCCATACAATGAGTAAAAAGAGACATGATATCTTATAAATTGGAGAAAATCATTAAATATCTATAGGGAGTTGATGATACCATGATAAATACTAGATAAACAACAAATATCATGATTTTAATTAAGGATATGTATCAATGCTTCCTATTCCTGATGTAATTCAATTCACTCATGCTCTTACACTTCAAAGTACCAGCCTGCAAACATATGAATAGGTTACGAACTGCACTGTTTTCAACTGCCTCCTAGACCCGGATCTTCCATTTCCTTCTTACCACTCTCCTCGCAACTGTGTCTACCTACCTGTACTTCATAATGTCATATGGTTTTATTCATTGATCTTGTTACCCTCCCTCAATCCTTTCAAATTTTTGCTTATGTTAGCCAGACAATTCCTAAGGCTTGTGACTGGAGAAAACAAACTGATCCATCATCTTTTTGAAAAATGGCAATGAGAGCTTTCCCCAACATTACAAGAGGCAGTGCAGATAGGAAATTTAAAAAGGCATTGATAAGTTCATGTAAGACAGCCCCATTATTGGAGAATGGTGAACTAGTGTGCTTAAGGCTACATCTCTTACTTTTAAAAATGACATCAGGGCAGCCACACACAAATGAATGAAACTAGACCACTATCTTACACCATAAACAAAAATTAACTCAAAATGGATTAAAGACTTGAATATAAGACCCAAAACTATAAAATTACTAGAAGAAAACATAGGCAGTATGCTCTTTGACATCGGTCTTAGCAGTATCTTTCTGAATATGTCTCTTCAGGCGAGGGAAACAAAAGCAAAAACAAACAAGTGGAACTACGTCAAAGTAAAAAGCTTCGACAAAGTGAAAAGGCAATGTGACAATTGGGAGAAGATATTTACAAATCATATATCCATTAAGGGATTAATATATAAACTATACAAAGAGCTCATACAACTCAACAAGACAAAAATTAAAAAATGGGCAGAGAATCTGAACAGACATTTTTCCAAAGAAGATATACAGATGGCCAACAGGCACATGAAAGGATGTTCGACATTACTAAGTATTAGTGAAATGCAAATCAAAACCACAATTACTTATCACCTCATGCCCATCAGAATGACTGTTAATAAAAAGACAGGAAATAAAAAATGCTGGAAATGATATAGAGAAAAAGGAACCCTTGTAAACTGCTGGTAGGAATGTAAATTGGTGCAGCCACTGTGGAAAACAATATGGAGATACCTGAAAAAATTAAAAGTAGAACTACCATATGACCCAGATTTTCCACTTCTGGGTATTTATCTAAAGAATAAGAAACATTCATTCGAAAAGATATATGCACCCCTATGTTCATTGCAGCATTATTTACAATAGCCAAGACATGGAAACAACTTAAGTGCCCATTAACAGATGAATGGATAAAGAAGATGTGGTGTGTATATATATACAATGGAATACTATTCAGCCATAAAAAAGATGAACTCTTACCATGCGCAACAGCATGAGTGGACCTTGAGGGTATCACGCTGAGTGAAATAAGTCAGATGGTGAAAGACAAATACCTTATGATTTCACTCATATGTGGAAGATTAAAAGCAACAACAAACAAATAAATACATAGATACGGAGACTAGGTTGGTGATTATCAGAGTGAAACGGGGTGGGAGGAGGGCAAAAGGGGTAAAAAGGGTCATTTGTGACAGATGGAAACGGGACTTTTGGTGGTGAACATGACGTAGTGTATACAGAAGTCAAATTATAATAATGTACACTTGAAATCTGTATAATGTTATAAACCAATGTTACCTCAATAAAAAGTAAATAAATGAAAACAAAAACAAAACACAAACAAACAAAAATGACCTCAGGGGAAAAATCATGCCTCCTCTCATAATATTTTCTCTACGATCCCTTTTGGGTGTGCCCATTGAGACAGCATAGAGTTTTGGTAGTGTACAGAATAATCCAAACCTTGCATGACAATTCCTAAGTTCTTATTGGAAGTATTTTTAAAAAGTATGGTATTTTTATCAGTAAATATGGAATAAATGACTTATACATTCCAGCTAAAAACTTTTAGTAAATAGAATTGTACAAAATAGTGTTACCTGGAAACATAGCCGTTCGTGTGCCACAACTTACTAAAAAAAATTCCTTTGAGAAGATGTAGGCTTTGTATTTAAATATTGTTGAATGGTTACCATGAGGTTGATATAACAATAGAAGGAACTGACCTGAGATTGTTTTTTGTAATTAGGCAGACAGACACACACAACCCCCTACATAGAGCAGTTCCCTATTACATATTGTGTAAACGGTTCCTTGTATCTATGAATGCAGAAACAAGATTTTTGGTACAAAATAATGAAAACTAGTTCAAACAACTGAGTGTCATGATCTTGGGTTCCTGCCCAGATCTTTCATTAAAAATCTGAGGGACATTTGTAATGTCACTTGCAATTTAAGTTTTTAGAACTTCATTTGTTAAAGGTGGGGATGAGAGGTGAGTAATGGTTTGATAATGTAAAAATTTCTTTTAGTACTATTATTCTATTACTTTTCCAAAGAATTCTTTCTTTAGAACCAACTCATCATTGGAAGCACCATCTGGTGTCATGAAAGGGAATTTCAGGGAAAGTTTTAGTTAGTTGTCTTTGCAACAACAACGTGTGTCATTAGATTATGGGAAAAAACGAATGTATCAGAAAGTGTCACATATTATCTCAACAAATACTCTTTCAATGATATTCAAAAGACCACAATATAAGCATGACTGACATATTACATAATACTATTTTCCACATCGCAAGTATAGCCATTTGATTATTTTACCTAATTTCCTATGTTTTGTTTGAGTATTATTATTTTAATATAGTTTAGGAACTGATCTGACCTGACAATTTAGTTTGGAGATGTTTTTATTCAAACGAGGTATTATTAAACCAATGGATTAAAATAAAATATTATCTCAATGCAGTTTTTATCTTCACGCACCCAGTTGTAAATTGTGAAAATGTCTGAATAAAAGATGCTGTAAGCGTTATAAAAACATAAGTGCTTGAGATCTGTCTTAGAGTGGTTTACCTCACCTATTTTAACTTTTTTTGTCCCATGTATTTGTTCATTTGAATAATCAGACTTGGGATTCTAGCATGAAATTATTTCCAAAGAACCTAATTTCTCTGAATTCTACATGCTGGAAGAAATGAAGTGAAACCTTTAAATGAGGACATTTACATGCACATGAATTATCTTCACAATATGGAGTTAATAGATTCCTAGTGCTTTACAGAAGAGGGTCCTCAAAGAGTTACTGCCGTGTTGGGAAAAGTCATGCTTAGAGTTGCTAAATGCTAACTTACCTTCTGAGAAAAGTGGGCTTGGTATAACTTAGCTTCATGAGTTAAAAGAAATGAACGAGAGAATTTGCTGATTTTCTCATTAATAATTAAGCAGCAATCTTTTAGAGTTACTCTCCTGGGATTTACTGCAGCAATAGCAGAAGAAAAACTCCATGTATATCTTTACAAGTTTTAAAAATAGAATTTTAAATAGCAAATAGTGCGGCACTAAAACATTTTAACCAGTTTGGATTTGGCAACCTCATAATAAAAACTAAATCAGACTAATCCATGATCGTTATAAACCATTTTCAATTCAGAATTAAATTTAGCAAATAATTACTCTGAAACATGCACAAAATATATTTTAAAGAATTTTTGACCATAATCAATCACCAGGTGTCTATTTGCCTGTAAGGATGAAGCACATTCTAACATTTAACCATCTGTCAGTCAACATTATTTATTGAGTACCTGCTGTGTATGGAATAGTTAACCTTAAAACAAATCAATCACAAAAAAGTCAAGATTTTAATACTGAATACAAGCAAGTGAAAACAACTACATAAATTTCTGGCCAACAATTTACCAAGAAGTAGCTTCATCACTTTCATTTCTGTTGTATAAGGACGCTTGGGATGTATCATATGCCTATATGCTATGAATACAGCCCTTTAGCTAGAAAGTCAAAATACATAGTATGCAACTGTTTCAGAGCTAAGATTATCCCACTATCTCCACTCAACATTTTAGTAGAGGAATTTTCCCGTATTTCTGAATAAGTCATTAATTAAAGGATTAACACTGACCTACTACTCAATTATCCTTAGATAAGATGCAGCGTGATAACTTCTCTGCATCGTATGCTATTATTGCCAATGTTCTGAGTGAGCATTGTAAAGAAATCCTTACTTGGTCTCTTTCTTCTTTTAATGTGGACATGGTGTTTCTCTCTTAGGTTTTGAGTCAAGTCTATTCACATTTCATGTACACATTAGGCACTTAATATATTTTAAATATATTATTTATTTCACTACCATTCCCAGTTTAACATGCATCTAGAAAACAATATTAGGATATTATATAATGTGGGTTGTTTGAATAAAAGAAGTCTCGCCTCCAAAATGAGGATATGATACATAGAGCCTGGACTGTGAAAAGAGGGAGCTTCACTATTTTAGTCTAAGCTATGTAGAAAGAAATGAAAGAGAGAAGGAAAGAAGGAAGGAAGGAAGAAAGGAAGAAAAGGAGAAATAGAAGGAGAAAGGTATATATGTTTCAAATTTATAAAAGTACCTTGGAATAGTCTTAACATTAAAAAAAATTTGTTCCTGTAAGAAAATAATTTTCATTCAGAGTTTCATTATACTAATCTTTAAATAAAGAGTACATTGACTTTCTTGAGATTTTAACATATTTTTGCTATCAAAATTACGTATAGGCAGGCAGCAGAAGGAACATCTATAAATATAAATAAAGTTTTTGCTAAAGATCTAGAATATCAAAATTATATTGTCTAAATTATTTTTTTCTGGTTCTTTTATTTTTTCCATCTTTATCAAGATATAGTTGACGTATAACATTGTGTAAGTTTAAGGTGCAAAACGATGATTTGATATTTGAACATATTTAGAAATGCTCACCACAGTAAGTTTAATTAACACATTCATCACCTCACATAGTTACAATTTTTTTCTTGTAATGAGAACTTTTAAAACCTATGCTCTTAGCAAATTTCAAATATACAGTATGGTATTGTAAACTATAGCCACTATGCTCATTACATCCCCAAAACTTACTTGTCTTATAACCAGAAGTTTGCAACTTTTGATCACCTTCATCCTTTGCCCTGGCCCCCCACCCCCTGCCTCTGGCAACTACCAATCTGTTCTCTGTTCAGATTTTTTAGATTCCACATGTAAGTGAGATCATGCAGTATTTGTCTTTTTCTGTCTTATTTCACTTAGCATAAAGTCTTCATGTTTCATCCATTTTGTCGAAAATATCAGGATTTCCTTTTTTTATGGATGAATAATACCATTGTATATACCACATTTTCTTTGTCCATTCATCCATCAATGGACACTTAGGTTGTTTCTATGACTCAGCTATTATAAATAATGCTGCAGTGAACATGGGGGTGCAGATATTTCTTCCAGATAGTGATCTCATTTCATTTGGGTATATACCCAGAAGTGGAATGGCTGGATCATATGATAGTTCTATTTTTAATTTTTTGAGGAACCTCCATACTGTTTTCCAGAGTGGCTGCACCAATTTACATTCCCACCAACAGTGCACAAGGGTTCTCTTTTCTCCACATCCTCACCAATGCTTATTTCTTGTCTTTTTGCTCATAGCCATTCTAACAGGTGTGAGGTGACATCTCATTGTGGTTTTGATTTGCATTTCCCTGATGATTAGTGATATTGATAACCTTTTCATGTACCTGTTGGCCATTTGAATATCTTCTTTGGAAAAATGTCTATTCAGGTTTTCTGCCCATTTTAGAATGAGATTATTTGTTCTTTGTTATTGAGTTCTATGAGTTTCTTATATATTTTGGATATTAAACCTTATCTGATATGTGATTTGCAAATATTTTCTCCCATTCTGTAGGTTGCCTTTTCATTTCACTGATCATTTATTTTTTTAAATTTTTATTTTATTAAGGTCCTATTGGCTTATAATATTGTGTAAATTTCAGGTGTACCTTGTATTTCAATTTTTGTATAGCCTTCATTGTGTCACTACGAATAGCCTAGTTTTTATCCAGCACCATACATATGTGTCCTCTTACCCCTTTCACCCTCCCCCACCCCATTCTCCTCTTGTAACCTCTAATCTGTTCTGCTTATCGACATGTTTGTTTGTTTGTTGATCATTTCTTTGGCTGTACAGAAGTGTTTGAGTTTGATATAGTCTCATCAGCTTTTTTTTATTTTGTTACTTTTGCTTTATATGTTATATCTAAAAAATCATTGCCAAGACCAATGTCAAGGAGCTTTTTCCCTATGTTTTCCTTCTACGAGTTTTATGGTTCAGGTCTTACACTTAAGTCTTTAGTCTATTTAGAGTTAATATTTGTGAGTGGTGTAAGATAGGGGTCTAGTTTCATTCTTTTGCATAGGAGTATCCAATTTTCACACCACCATTTATTGAAAAGACTGTCTTTTTTCCATTGGGTATTCTTAGCTCCCTTGTCAAATACTAGTTGGCTGTAAATGCATAAGTTTATTTCTAGTCTTTGAATTCTGTTCCATTGGTCTATGTGTCTGTTTTTATGCCAGTATCATACTGTTTTGATTACTATAGCTTTGTAATTTAGCTTGAAATCAGAAAGTGTGATACTTCCAGCTTTGTTCTTCTTTATCAGGATTGCTTTGTCTATTCACGGTCTTTTGTGGTCCCACACAAATTTTAGGATTGCTTTTTCTATTTTTGTAAAAAATGCCATTGCAATCTTGAAAGGGATTGCACTGAATCTATAGATGACTTTGAATAGTATAGACATTTTAGCAATATTGGTTTTTCCAGTCCATGAATATAGGACATCTTTCCATTCATTTGTGTCTTCTTCAGTTTCTTTCATCAATATCTTATATTTTTCATTGTACAGATCTTTCTCCTCTTTGATTAAATTTATTCCTAAGTATTTTATTGTTTTTGATGCTATTGTAAATGAGATTTTTTAGGTTTCTTTTTTAGATAATTCATTGTTAGTGTATGGAAACACTACTAATTTTTACATGTTGACTTTGTATCCTGCAACTTTACTGAACTTGATTAGATCTACAGTTTTTTGGTGGAGTCTTTAGGATTTTTTAATATATAAAATCATGTGGTCTTCAAACAGAGAAAATTTTACTTCTTTTTTGATTCAAATGCATTTTATTTCCTTTTCTTGCCTGATTGTTCTGGCTAAGACTTCCAGTACTATGTTAAACAGGAATGGTGAGAGTAGGCGTTCTTGTCTGGTTCCTGATCTTGGAGGAAGGGCTTTCAACTTTCACTGTTGAGTATGATGTTGCCTGTGGGCTTGCCAAATAGACACTATACTATATTATGTTATATATGTTATTATGTTGAGGTGCATTTCTTTTAAACCCAATTTTTTGAGAGTTTTTATCATAAATGGATGTTGAATTTTGTCAAATGCTTTTTCTACATCTATTGAGATAATAGTATGATTTTTATCTTTCATTCTATAAATGTGATAATCACATTTATTGACTTGCATATGTTGAACCATTCTTGCATCCTAGGGATGAGTCCCATTTGAACATGGTATATGATCCTTTTAATGTGCTATTGAATTTGGTTTGCTACTATTTTCTTCAGAATTTTTGCATCTATATTCGTCAGGGATATTGGCCTGTAGTTTTCTTTTCTTGAAGTGGCCTTGTCTGGCTTTGGTCTGAGGGTAAGGCTGGCCTCATAGACTGAGTTTAGGAGTGTTCCCTCCTCTTCAGTTTTTTGGAAGAGTTTGAGGAAGAATGGGGTTAATTCTTCTTTAAATATTTGGTGGGGTTCACTGGTGAAGCCATCTGGTCCTGGGCTTTTTTATGTTGGGAGGTTTTTGATCACTGATTCAATGTCTTTACCCAGGAGAGCCAATGTGTAGTTTCAGTCAAAATACGAAGGCCAGAATAAATAAAGAACTTCTACAATTCAACAACAAAAACCAAACAACCTGATTAAAAATGAGCAAAGAAATTGAATAGATATTTCATCAGAGAAGATTTTAAAAGGGATGAAAAGAATATGAAAAAGATGCTCAAAATTTTTAATCATTTGGGAAATGCAAATCAAAACCAAAATGAGATACCACTTCATACTCATTAGATTGGCCATTATTTAAACAACAGAGAATAACAAGTATTGGCAAGGACTTGGAGAAATTGGAACCCTTGTGCACTGCTGATGGGAATGTAAAATGGTACAACCACTACAGAAATCAGTATGTTGGTTCCTCAAACTATTAAAAATAGAATTACCATATTATCTACCAATTCCACCTCTGAGTGTATATCCAAAAGAATTCAAAGTAGAGACTTGAATAGATATTTGTATACCCATATTAATGGCAGCATTATTCAAAATAGCTAAAAGGTAGAAGGGACTCAAGTGTTCATCAATAGATGAATAGATACATAAAATGTGATATATACACACAATGGAATATTTCTCTGCCTTTAAAAGGAAGGAAATTCTGACACATGCTATAACATGGATGAAACTTGAAGACGTTGTGTTAAGTGACATAAGTCAGAAAAGGAAAAATACCGTAGAATTCCACTTACATGAGGTACCTAAAGTAGTTAAATTAATAGAGAATAGAAAGTAGAATGGTGGTTTCTAAGGTTTATGGCGAGGGAGGAATGGGAAGTTGTTGTTTAACAAGGTACAGACTTTCAGTTTTGTGAGATAAAAAATGTTATGGTGATGGATAGTGGTGATAGTTGTATAACAATGTAAGTGTACTTAATCCCACTGAACTATACACTTAAAAATGAGTAAACTGGTAAATTTATGTTATGTATGTTTTACCACAATTGAAAGTAAATAAATAAGAACAAATAAGATGTTTAAAAAACAATTTACCTCTTCAATCTCATAAAACCAATGATTATTCTTTGTAACAATTGAGAAAATGTCAACATTTAAAACTATAATTTTACAAAATTCTATAAGCCCAAGAAAACATATTTTCTCAGCTTACATCATCACTATGTCTTCCCTCTCTGCATATTTAACTATCCATTTTCTAATGTAAACTATATTTTTTCCTTCCTTTTATTCTGTGGTTTCTTTATATCCATTTTAATGTTAATACTTTTAGATAATGGCAAGCAGACCCTTCAATTCATGAATAAATACGTACATAGATGAGTTTTAAAAAGAAAAATATCCATTTTCTAATGTAAACTATATTTTTTCCTTCCTTTTATTCTGTGGTTTCTTTATATCCATTTTAATGTTAATACTTTTAGATAATGGCAAGCAGACCCTTCAATTCATGAATAAATACGTACATAGATGAGTTTTAAAAGAATAAAATTTACTTAAATCAAACTACTAGAGTCTTTAAAATAACTAATTAGTAACCAGTGATAAAGTCCAGAGTTAGCAATTATTGCATTTTTGATGCAAGTAAAGTCATTTAAAAAAATTTATTTTTTCCTTTGAGCATACAAAAAATTTAAACTACTGTATTAGTTTACTATTGCTACTCTAACAAATTATCACAAACTTAGTGGATGAAAATAACATAGATTTATTACCTTACATTTCAGAAGATCAGAATTCCAAAATGGATCTTATTGAGCTAAACTCTTGAAGTCAGCAAGATTAAATTGTTTTCTGGAAGCTCTAGGGGGAAATCTATTTTCATGCCTTTTCCAGCATTTCTAGAGGCTACTTGCATTTCTTGGCTCATGGGAAATGCAAATTCCCATGCCTCTTCCATCTTCCATCTTCAAAGTCAACAATCACATCACTCTAACCTCTTCTATCACATTTTTCTATGTCTCTCTTCTTCTCCTGCCTCTCTTTCTACTTATAAGGACCACTGTGCTTACCTTGAGCCCACCCAGATAATCTAGGATAATCTTCCCTTGCCAAGGTCAGATTAAATCTCCTTTTGCCATATAACCTAACATATCCACAGATTCCAGAGATTAACATATGGAAATCTTTGGGGGGCATTATTCTGCCAGCCACAACCACATTGGTGAATTGGAAGCTCTAGACAGCTAAACTTTTATTTTTTATTTTTTTTCAAAATGTATTTGAGCTGATAACTTTATTTTTGAATTCCAAAGATGGTAGGGAGAAGCAGAGAATAAACTTAATTAAAAGGACAATCTAAAAAATGTTCCAAGGACTCTTGACAGGAATTTATGTGTATTTTATGACTACTGCTAAACAGTAATCAAATACCTGGTATATGATCACGATGTTCAAAGCGACTAAGAAGGCATAGAAAAATTAAAGTATAATTGGAGAGAAACAGAAAAATGATATGAATAACTCCTATCCAAATCAACTTCTCTCATAGCAAATCTATAAACCCAAGTAGAACTATAATAAGAATTCTCTCTATTAATGTAGATATAACAATATTGAGTTAATGGCCCCATCAGACACCATGATATAGTCTGTAACTATCATATCAGTAATCTAAACTTGTTTCCTAAAAGGTAAAAGTAGAGGAAAGATAAACCTTTTCTTAACCTTTAAAATCTTCCCAAATGCAATAAGGTGTTTCCCAAGACAGTGACAACTTCCATTTCTAAGCCTACACTTTCCTGCTTCTGTCCAGACATAACATTTTCCTGTTCTATGCTCTTTTGATCAGTGCTTGTTCATGTTGTTAAAAGGGTTTAAATCTGTCTGAAAATGGAAATTCCTAACTACAGCAATTTATGATTCATTCTTGCATACTGCTTTTCCTCTCAACTTTCAAATCCTATTGCAGCCAGTCACTCATTAATATCAAATACCCGTGAGAAGTTGAATGGCCAATTTACCCCAATTTGCTAGAAAGGGGAAAAGACAATTCAAATGACTTTGCTTTTAACTTACTACAGTCACAGAAGAAAATGCTTATTTCTTTGCTATTTTCATCATACAAATAGCATAAGACAATACAAACATGAAACTCACAAGAAACTACTTCCCTTTTTGCACATAAACCAAATATTAACGTAGATTTTTTATGATGGAAAGAAAGAAAAAAATTTCTTTGGCCCTTCTTAATATTATCTTGGTGCAAAATTTATGGAAGGGAATTGGGAGGCAACACGCCCAGTGGTTAAGTGTAGATTCTGGAAGAAACATGCCAGGATTTGGTTTATGACTTTTTCACTTAAAAATTGTGTGATTTGGGGGGCTGGCCACGTGGCTGAGTGGTTAAGTTTGCGCGCTCCGCTGCAGGTGGCCCAGTGGTTCGTTAGTTCGAATCCTGGGCGTGGACATGGCACTGCTCATCAAACTACACTGAAGCAGCATCCCACATGCCACAACTAGAAGGACCCACAACAAAGAATATACAACTATGTACCGGGGGGCTTTTGGGAAAAAAAGGAAAAAAAATAAAATCTTTAAAAAAAAATTGTGTGATTTGGGACAACTTTCTGAGCCTCAAATTCATCATATGTGAAGTGAGGATGAGAATAATAAGAGATACATCACAGAGTTGGTGTGAGAAATAAATGAATTAAGACGTACTGAGAATGTAGAATAGTCCTTGGCGCATTCCCATCAACAACCCCACTTCTTTGTTTCATATTGAGAATCAATGAATAATTGCTGAATGTTTACTATAAACTGGTCATTCTCATATGC
Source organism: Equus caballus (assembly GCF_041296265.1). Lineage (NCBI taxonomy): Eukaryota > Metazoa > Chordata > Mammalia > Perissodactyla > Equidae > Equus > Equus caballus. The sequence goes on along the minus strand of NC_091715.1, from coordinate 21,095,568 downwards.
ACTTGCATATACATGTATAATAAACTGTCTTGGTATACGATCTTTGAGGTGAAATGGCTTGCACCTTAGTGGGCCCAGTAGAAACAGATCGTGTCACTGAAAGAAAAATTTTAACCAACCCAACATTTCCAACTGGCCATAGGTTGTCAGTTCAAATCCCATAGATTGAGATAACTGCCATAAAGCTTCATTGTGAAATGAAAATATAACTTCAATTAAGGCTCATATTTCTCCAACTTCTCGAACAGATGAGTGCTCACTTTTTAAAATATATATGGCTCTATCTTTTGCTTTATCCAAACTTCTGGTTCAGGGGAGGGTACATCTCCTCCAAGACTTGCTATATGACAAGCTTCTTCAAATAAGAACCTACTATTATTATGTAATTGACTAACTAATCTCTCCCTCATGTACTTTTCCTATAAATATGTGAAGCAACATGGTGAGTGGGGATTCTTTCTGTTGGGCCATGTACATCCAGCTATCCCAGATCCAGAATAATGAGGGAATAGGAAATTATGTTCACTGCAGCTTTTCTGTCTGTAAATTTTCCCAATAAAATTTGTTTTGTATTTATACCATATGATATGGTAAGTATGAGTCTGTGCCCTTTTCATGATACACATCTTATATGTCTTCTTTGTCCCTCTAGTAAACACCAAAAACATCTCTTAATAACAAAATTAATGAATGAATGAAGATAGAGAAGATCCTATGGTAGCAGAATGGTCATTCTAATATATATGTATACTTTTTTTGTAGGTGCTGTTTTTCAAGCTGCTCTGACAATGTTCTTCCCAAGAATCAAGAGAAGCTGGACACCAATTTTAGTCTTTGTATACTAAAATCACTTTATCACAGGTTACTAAATTAGTGGTTATATCACTTTTGATTCCTTTTGGATGCACATGATAGAAACTCAAGTATATTTACAAAGTTTTAAACATTAACTCAATATATGGTTTTTGAACACCATATATTATAGAGAGAGAGAGAGAGAGAGAGAGAGAGAGAGCCAGACACTCTTCTAGATATTATGGAAATGTGAATGACCAAAACAGACAAAAATATCTTCCCTCATGAAAATTACATCTTTGGAAGTAAGAGAGAAAATAAAGAAATAAAATATATAGTGTTTTAGAGGGTGATAATTACTAACAACAACTAAATAGAGTATAAGGACTGTAAGGTGAAAAAGAGGTTGAGATTTTAGATAAGATGGGAAACAAGGCCCCACTGAGAAAGTGACATGTCACATATAAGATCTAAAGAAACTAAGATCGGAAACTATGCAGATATCTGGGTGAGATTATTTCAGAATGAAGGACAGCAGAAGATCACAACAGGCTCATTCAGGAAACAAGAAAGAAACCTATGACTAGAACAGAGTGAGCAAGTGGAAGAGCAGTAGGAGATGAGTTAAAAGGGGTAACGAGAGGAGGGCAAGACCTTGTATAAACATATGACTCTTATTGTGATTGAGATGGGAATCTAGAAGGTTCTGAGCAGAGAAATGACATGATGAGTTGTGTATTTTATGAGTGGAGCATGGATGGATTCAGTAGAACTTTTAGGATGTTATTACAGTATTCCAGGCAAAAATTTATGGTTGCTTAGACCAGGGTCGTATCAGCGGAAGTGGTGAACACAGATACCATATTGCAAAATAGCAGGAGTATATTAACTTTGCAATCTATGTGAGTAGTTATGCACTGCACCATTCTAGGGGGCAACATTCACATGGCATGCATATTAACGTGCATCCTGAAGTTGTACTACACAATAGCCCTGAGGAGCAACCACATTCTGTGTGTACTTTGAAGGTAGAGATGGTGGAATATGACGGATTGGATGTGGGTTGTGAGAGAATGAGAGGAGTCAAGGATGACATAAAATATTTTGGATTGAAAAATAGTTTACTGATGTCGTTAACTAACATAGTTAAAACTGAAGGAGGTGCAGGTATGGGGAGAAAAAGAGAATCTCAGTTTGGGACATATTATGCTTGACATGTTTATTAGATAAACAAGTGAATATCGAGTAGTTTGTTAGATATACAAGTCCAGAGGTCAGAAGAGAGATGTGGGCTGGAGTTGTACATTTGGTAGTAATCAGCATATAGATAGCTTTAAGGCTGTATGACTACATAAAATCATCAAAATAATAAAAGTAGAGTTAAAATAGAAGAGCTCACAGAACTGAATTCTGGGGTACTATACTGTTTAGAGGAGGTCTAGGTGAGGCTAGCAGCCAGCAAAGGAGACCAGAAAAATCTGGTAGAGAATATTAGAAAAACTTACATCACCTCTCTTAAATTGTAGTGACCTCATTTTTCATTAGCTTATAAAAGTTCAAAATTCAGGAATGACTCTGTGTTATATTGACTCAACCAGCCATGGGGTCACTGTTAAAAATGTTAAATGTATGAAAATGTAAGTTTCTAAGTTAAAAAAGCAAAAAAACTACATTTTTTCTTGACACATATTTGTATTATATATATAATATATACAAATTATAAAAGTGGAAGAGAATTACATAAATAGTTGGCTTTTTTTGAGAGATTTAATTCTAAAATAATAAAAATAGGTAGCACTAAGAAGAAAGAGTATATGGACCAACCACGGTATTTCATATTGTTTCCCAGAATTCCATGAAAATTCATTTTTCAATTTAAAACCTTTTCTTAAAATCAAGGTCAACTATAAGTTTTGATTGATTTATGGAATGTCTAGTAAGAAGAAAGCACCAGAAGCTTCCCTTGTAATATGCAAATATAATCTGGAAAATGGTAACTATGCTGATTGTTTGGCACAGTGCCAGGCTCATGTCAACATTTGTTCATACTTCTTGAAAGGAGGTCAACTATCCAGGTTTAGTCTATTGTTTTAAAGGAATCCTGAGTTTAATTAACTTTAATTGACACAAGGTTAAGATATATCTAATGTATTGAGATTGAAAGATTTGGCCTAAATTGTCATTTGAATACAAGTGCTTTGTGCCATATGGTAAAATAAGAATGATAATACATAAATAAATACATAAATACAAGCATACACATATAAAACTTAAAAAAAATCTTGAGACCAATTATGTGGGTTAATTTTAGTTGAGTATATGCTTAGTTTTATTCAAACAATTGCCTGAGAGGAAAAAATTTCCCTCTACCCTTCTAAGTTCTTCTGGCTGGTCTAAGAATTAAATGGACACGAGCCAGATTAACAGGAGAAAATCAAACAAAGCTTAATAACAAGTATACCTCTTGTATACATGGGAGAGACCCAGGAAAACTGAGTAACTCACCCGAATGGCCAAAGCCACCACCTTAAATACCATCTTCAAGCTAAATACAAAAGAGAATGTTGTGGGTAGTGGTTTGAGACTTCAAAGGGGAAGAAGGCAATTTACATGGGGCTAGAAAAGCAAATGTTTGGTAAACAAATGTTTGCCACGCCTTGCAGAGACAATGAGACAAGGAAAGGACTTTTATCTCTAGGCCCTGCCAAGTCTCCTTCACCACACTTAGCCTGTATTCCTTGTAGATATCTCTGGTGATAGCTCTGCTCCTATTAAAGGCCATTTATCTAAAGTCTGTTAGGCAGTTAAGGGGGAGGTAACAAGAAAAACTTTCTGAGTCTTTTGTTTCTTAAAAATAATCACCCTAAAATAATCCTCTTGTTAAAGAGACACATTTTGGAGTGGCAAATTTTGTTCCCCATTGCAGTCTTGCAATTTCCAACCTAAGAAGTAGTCCCATTCTTTGATACCTAGGAAAAAAGTAATAAAGAGATTGTCAAGGCTTGTGGGTGGAAAATAACCAATAACCCTTCTATAGATAGAGAGAGAAGGTGAGTTTTACTTGAGCCACAGTGAGGATTATAGCCCAGGAAGGTAGTTTCCACAAAGGAAGAAAGTGTTCTGGAGAAGCATGGTTTTCAGTATAGTCTTATCCCTGTATAGAACAAAGAACACGCATTAAACATGCCCAGGATATGTATTCATCAAAGTTTCAACGAGGTCTTCAGTTGCAAATGAGCAAGTCAACATGACCTTGATGTCAGGAAAGGGACTAATACAGACCTTATCGGTAGGGTATTACCTATACTGATGTAGGAGGGGAAGTATGTATTCTTATCTTAAGAGAGTGTATTCTTTAATGGTTAAAGCAGGTGTACAATGCATGTTTGATAGGCCATAAGTCATGTTTCTTTAGTTCAAACTGAATCCGTTTTGAACCAGAATAGCAACCCAATATACCCCAATATATGAAAATCTCTTGTCAGGCTGTTGTATTTGGACTGAAGCAGATTTTACAGCATGTCACAAAACAGTGCTGAAATCTTCCTGGTGATTACATAATAAACAAAGAGTAGGAAAACATGCTCTCATTTAAAAACGGATACCAACATTTTAAGAGCCAAATGTGGACTTCAGCTTATATTATGAGATGAAATACTTTCTTCATAAATATATTCATTGATTTATTATTCCATTTAGTTATCAAATATGTATTTGTTTATTTCCAATTATTTTATTGAGGTCATATTGGTTTTAACATTGTGTAATTTCAGGTGTATATTATTATTTATCAATTTCTGTATAGACTGCATCGCACTCACCAATAGTCTAACTTATACCCGTCATCATACATGTGTGCCCCTTTACCCCTTTTGCCCACCCCTCCAACCCACTTCCCCTCTGGTAAACACTAATCTGTTCTTTTTACCTCTACATTTATCTTCCACATATGAGTGAAATCATACGGTGTTTGTCTTTCTCTGTCTGGCTTATTTTGCTTAACATCATACCCTCAAGGTCCATCCATAAGATTGCAAATGGGATGATTTTGTCTTTTTTATGGCTGAGTAGTATTTCATTGTGTGTGTATATGTATGTATATATATATATATATATATATATATATATATACACGTCTTCTTTCTCCATTCATCAGTCGATGGGCACTTGTGTTGCTTCCACATCTTGGCTACTGTGAATGATGCTGCAATGAACATAGGGGTGCATAAGTCTATTTGAATTATTGATTTCATGTTCTTTGGATAAATACCCAGTAGTCAGATAGCTGGATCACATGGTATTTCTATTTTTAATTTTTTGAGAAATCTCCATACTGTTTTCCATAGTGGCTGGACCAGTTTGCATTCTAACCAGCAGTGTATGAGGGTTCCTTTTTCTCCACATCCTCCAACATTTGTTATTTCTTGTCTTGTTAATTATAGCCATTCTGACAGGTGTTAAGGAGGGATCTCATTGTAGTTTTGATTTGCATTTCCCTAACGGTTAGTGATATTGAACATCTTTTCATGTGTTTGTTGGCCATCTGTGTATCTTCTTTGGAAAAATGTCTTTCATATCCTCTACCCATTTTTAGCTCAGGTTGTTTACTTTTTTGTTATTGAGTTGCATGAATTCTTTACATATTTTGGAAATTAACCTCTTGTCAGGTATACGATTTGCAAATATTCTCTCCCAGTTGGGGGTTGTCTTTTTGTTTTGTTTATGGTTTCTTTTGACTTGCAGAAGCTTTTTAATCTGATGTAGTCCCATTTGTTTATTTTTTCTTTTGTTTCCCTTACCTGAATAGATATGGTATTCAAAAAGATGTTGCTAAGACCAATGTCAAAGAGTGTACTGCCTATATTTTCATCTAGGAGTTTCATGGTTTCAGGCCTTACTTTCAAGTCTTTAATCCATTTTGAGCTAATTTTTGTGTATGGTGTAAGATAATGGTCTACTTTCATTATTTTGCATGTTGCTGTCTAGTTTTCCCAACACCATTTATTGAAGAGACTTTCCTTTCTCCATTGTGTGTTCTTGGCTCCTTTGTTGAAGATTAGCTGTCCGTAGATGTGTGAGTTTATTCTGAGCTTTCAATTCTCTTCCATTGATCTGTGTGTCTGTTTTTTTTTTTTTTTCGATGACTATAGCGTTGTAGTATATTTTGAAGTTAGAGATTGTGATGCCTCCAGGTTTGTTCTTTTTTCTCAGTATTGCTTTGGCTATTCAGGGTTTTTCTGTTATTCCATATAAATTTTAGGATTCTTTGTTCTATTTCCATGAAGAATGTCATTGGGATTCTTATTAGGGTTTCATTAAATCTGTAGATTGCTTTAGGTAATGTGGACATTTTAACTATATTTGTTCTTCCAGTCCATGAGCATGGAATATCTTTCCATTTCCTTATGTCTTCTTCAATTTCTTTCAATAATATCTATAGTTTTCATTGTATAGGTCTTTCATCTCCTTGGTTAAATTTATCTCTAGATATTTTATCCTTTTTGTTGAGATTGTAAATGGGATTGTATTCTTGACTTCTCTTTTTGCTAGTTCATTTTTAGTGTATAGAAATGCAACTGATTTTTGTAAGTTGATTTTGTACCCTGCAAGTTTGCTGTAGTTGTTGATTATTTCTAATAGTTTTCTGATGGATTCTTTAGGGTTTTCTATAGATAGAATGACATCACCTGCAAACAGCAAGAGTTTCACTTCTTCCTTTCCAATTTGTATACCTTTTATTTCATTTTCTTGCCTTCTTGCTCTGGCCAAAACTTCTAGTACTACATTAAATAGGAGTGATGAGAGTGGGTACTCTTGTCTTGCTCCTCTTCTCAGAGGGATGGCTTTCAGTTTTTCACCATTAAGTATTAAGTAAGTGGGTTTGTTATATGTGGCCTTTATTATGTTGAGGTACTTTCCTTCTATACCCATTTTATTGAGAGTTTTTATCATAAATGGATGTTGGATCTTGTCAAATGCTTTCTCTGCATCTATGAGATGATCATGTGATTTTTATTCCTCATTTTTTGTTAGTGGGGTATATCACATTGAATGATTTGTGGATGTTGAACCATCCTTGCCTCCCTGGTGTAAATACCACTTGATTGTGATGTATGATCCTTTTAATGTACTGTTGTATTTGGTTTGCCAATATTTTGTTGAGGATTTTAACATCTATGTTAATCAGCAATATTGGCCTATAATTTTCCTTCTTTGTGTTGCCCTTGTCTGTCTGGTTTTGGTGTCAGGGTGGTGTTAGCCTCATAGAATGAGTTAGGAAGTATTCTGCCTTCTTCAGTTTTTTTGGAATAATTTGAGATGGATAGGTATTAAATCTTCTTTGAATGTTTGGTAGAATTCTCTATAGAAGCCATCTAGTCCTGGACTTTTTTTTTTTTGTAGGTTTTTGATTAGTGTTTCAATCTCTTTACCTGTGATTGGTCTATCCAGAGTCTCTATTTCTTCTTGATTCAGTTTTGGGAGGTTGTATGAGTCTAAGAATTTATCCATTTCTTCTAGATTGTCCAATTTGTTGGCATACAGTTTTGCATAGTATTCTCTAATAATCCTTTGTATTTCTGTGGTATCTGTTGTAATTTCTCCTCTTTCTTTTCTAATTTTGTTTATTTGAGCAGTCTCTTTTTTTCTTAGTGAATCTGGCTAAGGATTTGTCAATTTTATTTATCTTCTCAAAGAACTAGCTCTTAGTTTCATTGATCCTTTCTACTGTTTTTTGTTTGGTTTGTTTCAACTTTATCTATTTCTGCTCTAATTTTTATTATTTCCCTCCTTCTGCTGACTTTGGGCTTTGTTTGTTCTTCTTTTTCTAGTTTTGTTAGGTTTACTTTAAGGTTATTTATTTGTGATGTTTCTTGTTTGTTGAGGTGGGCCTATATTGCTATAAATTTCCCTCTTAGAAAGACTTTTGCTGTATCCCATAAGAGTTGGTATGTTGTATTTTCATTTTCATTTATCTCCAGGTATTTTTAAATTTCTCCTGTGATTTCTTATTGATCCAATGGCTATTCAGTAGCATGTTGTTTATTCTCCACATATTTGTGACTTTCCCAGCTTTTTTTATAGTTGGCTCCTAGTTTCATAGCATTGTGGTCTGAAAAGGTGCCTGATATGATTTCAATGTTGTTAAATTTATTGGAACTTGCCTTGTTTCCCAATATATGGTCTATCTTTGAGAATGCTCCATGTATACTTGAGAAGAATGTGTATTCTGCTGTTTTGGGGTGGAATGTTCTCTATGTATCTATTAAGTCCATCTATCAAGTGTTTCATTTATATCCACTATTTCCTTGTTGGCTTTCTGTCTGGATGATCTATCCATTGATGTGAGTGGAGTGTTGAGGTCCCCTACTATTATTGTGTTGCTGTTAATTTCTCCTTTTAGGTCTATTAGTTGTGGCTCTACATACTTTGATGTTCCTGTGTTAGATGCATATATATTTTAAGTGTTATGTGCTCTTTGTGGAAAGTCTTTTTTATCATTATATACTGCCCCTCTTTGTCTTTCATCGTCTTTTTTATCTTGAAGTCTGCTTTGTCTGATATAAGTATGATAACACTTGCTTCCTTTTATTTGCCATTTGCTTAGAGTACTGTCTTCCATCCCTTTACTCTGAGCCTGTGTTTGTCGTTAGAGATGACATGTATTTCCTGGAAGCCGCATATTTTTGCATCTTGTTTTCTAATCCATCCAGCTACTCTGTGTCTTTTGATTGGAGAATTCAATCCATTTACATTTAGAGTGATTTTTGATATATGAAGGCTTATTACTGCCATTTCATCTCTTGTTTTCCCTGTTGTTCTATATTTCCATTGTTTCCCTTCCTTGGTCTTTCTGTCTGCCATTTCATTTTGGTGGTTTTCTGTGGAGGATTTCTCAGCTTTCTCCTTTTTTATGAATTGTGATTGTGCTCTGAGTTTTTGTTTATTGGTCACTGTAAGGTTTGTATAAAAGATCTCATAGATGAGATAGTCCGTTTTCTGATAGTCTCTTATCTCCATTAGCATAAACAGGTTCCATCCCTCTCCTCTTCCCCTTCTGAGTTATTATTGTCACAAATTATTCTGTTTCATGTTGTGAGTTCATGACTAAGTTGAAGTGTTTACAGTGTGGGGGATCAAAATTGGCCACCACAAAGTGTGACTCTTTGCTTAGAACAAAAGTATCTGAAAGAAACTTTGACCTCCCCCAAACAATGGCCTGAAGTAATTTAAGATAAAAGGCCTGTCTCAAAGACAGGCCATCACCATAGATAACTCTGGGTACTGGTAGACTTGAGGGTCCTTGCTAAGCCCATTCTTATATACCAAACATTTGCTTTTCCATTTTCATGTGAATTGCCTTCCTCCTCTTTGAAATCCCAAACCACTACCCGCAACACCCTCCTTTGTCTTTACCTGAAGATGCTATTTAAGATGACAACCTCTGCCATTTTGTTGAGTTACTCAGTTTTCCTGGGTCTCTCCCATGTTACAAAACTTTGTTTGATTTTTTCCTGTTATTCTGTTTCATGCCAATTTACTTTGTAGCCCAGCCAGAAGGACCCAGAGGCTAGAGGATTTGTCTTCCTCCCCTACAGTTTGGTGACTTGGATGGGATAAAACTTAACTGGCTGGATACTGCCCATTCCTGGACTACTGCAGCTGAAAGGTCCTGGACCCCTTGCAAAGAGCCCACAGGAATTAAGTGTTCTTACCATGTCAGTCTCCTGGATCTCTGCCTGCAGTGTCCAAAGGAAGCGAGAATGGTAAGGATTTTTTATTCTTTTCTATACTTAGATTAGCAGGAGAAAATATTGGTGAATCTAGCTTCTTGGACTCAGCAACTCTAGGATTTGGATGAGTGCTCACTGGTTGTAGATCCTTTTCCTCACAGAGATAGTCACTATTTTTCCTTATCTCTGTCTTTTTTTGTTGTTTGTCATAAGACACAGGCATCTCTATAAGCCTGTTGTCTGGGAATATGTGCAGGAGATGAAAGCTGTTGCTAAGGGCATCTTGGAAGCCAAAAAGGCCACGAATTTGGTGGCCATAGGTGGAGCAATTAAGAGCTGCTAGGGCACTTGTCACCTCAAGATTTCTCCCATGAAAGGATAAGTTGGGACATAGAATGGGGTCAGTTACACAGGTCCCCCTGCCAACTTCAGGAAAATGTCCATGCAATGATGAGGTACTCTGTAAAGCACGCATGATCCCCAACCATGCTGCACCTCCTTCGTAGGTATTCTTCTGGCTCTAAGAGACCCAAGGCTTAGCTAAAGCTGTTAATGTGCCTATCAGATGACGTTTTTTCTTTTCTCTTGTTCTGTGTCTTGAGACCATGTATTTGTGCCCTTTCTGGTCTCTGCCATCTGGAGGATGCATGTACTGGCACACATCTTGGCAGCCAGTTGAGTAGACTGGAGTTTCGGGACACACTCTCTTTGTCCGGCTGTGTCAGCTCTCAGGAGAGTTTGGCATAAGGGGTCCCAATTGCCTTCATAAGGGGTTTTTTTTCATCTCAACCTTTCTTGTTTGTTGTGCAATGATGACCTTTTCTTTCTTAGACTATTTTCAGGAGAGTACTTTCTGTATCTCTTTTGGGGACCCCTCTTGCATCCATGGTTAAGCTTATTGGTATGAGTCGCTGTTAAGATTCTACTCATCATTGTGGCCAGATGGGTCATTTAAATTGAGAAAACTTCTAAATTTGGGAAAAAAAATTTTGAAAGCTCTCATAATAATTGTTTTATTGGTACCTATGAAAAGGATAAATTTAAAAGGAAATAAAAAATAATTAATGACTAGCCTTAAGACCCTGACTCTGGTTACAATTAAAGTGAAAACATATAAAAGTGTAAGTGTTGATAAGATTATAAAGGTTGGGATGTTTGATCTAATTTTACATAAAGAAGCTATATCAACTTTGCCAGACTAAAATGTCTGACTAGGAATACTTCCTTTGTCCAAAATTATAAGACAAAGACCTATTGATAAAGTCCTAATGAAAGCCATGATTAGAGGTGTAAGAGTTGATGGAACTGAGATGAAATTTTGTGGAAAATTGATATATTTATGGGTTTTATGTGAAGTGATTGTATCTCTTTTTGTCTGATTGTACTTTAGATTGTATTGTGGGGTTAGACGTTGTGTCTCACTGGGAAAAGGGAATGTTTCCCATGCCTGATTGTAAGACAGCATATAAATCTGCCCTTCAGATAGTGTTAATTAAACATGCTAAAGGAAAGTCAGTAGGATAGCCTGAGCCCACAATGTATGAGATAAAAACTAGAGGCTAATAACAGGTGCTAATAAAAAGATAATAAAATCTCCCCCCACAAGGTAAATTGGTCTAGGATTAAATTGTACACTTAGAAAAAGGGCCTTTCTTAAATGCTTTGTGCAGACTTTTAAAAGAGTGATACATTGTCCTGAAAGGTTTAGAACATACAAATCTTTGCTTCATCTCCTAAGTTAAAAATTTCCTGTATGTAAATACATTAGAAACTGATAAGGCAAATATCCCCCAGGAATTCCATCTTGAAGAAAACTTGATGGGTTTCTCTGTGCCTTTATGATGTAAACTTTCTGCTCTCATCTTATCTAGGATCTGAGAGCCATTCCTTGAAATGCAAATGTTTCTCAGAAACTAGTGAGTTTTGTATTGCACCTGATTCATAAAAAAATATTTAACATCTCTGTCTGTGTCTACCTGTGTGTTTATGTGTGTCTATATGTATGTTACATATGTGTGATATTTTACCTCCCAATGATATGACCAAAATTAAGAGCTCTATTTAATTGGCATAAAATAAGGACTTACACTATTTCTAAATGTGATAGAAACTAACCCAAATGTCATTCAAGTTAACATGATAAAATTAATCTTTGGTAACTGAAAGCTTATGTAAGTTTTTGATTTGATTAAAATAGACATGTTCTCATAATTATCAGCATTAGATATGTTGTAGACCCACAGTGTAGGTTTACTAGTTAAATAAGCTCATGTTATCCCTGTTACAAATTTGTCAGCATAATAACTTAAAAAGATTTAATGACTTCCAAAATCTCTTTTGTAACTTGAAACTTTGAAGTTTTGCTAGGTTCATCTAAATGATAAAATCTCATTGAGTATTTAGGTCATTTTCAAATAAGATAAGATATTAGAAATTAATTACTAAATAGAAGTTTATGTACATTTGGCTTCTTATTACAGGAAAACTAAAAACTTTTTTGGTCTGTTGGCAAACATGTTTTGTGTTTAAAAGATTGTACTATGCAGTAATATGTTTCTAAAACTGTAAAAAGTATTTATAAACTTTCCAAGCCACAGAATGCTAATGTAAAAGAAGTTCATAATTGCTTGCCTTTTAGTTTTCACTAAGGTCTGTAAGGGTTAAAAATTTTCTTAACATATGTAACTAAAGCTACTAAAAATTACTAAGGAAAGACCTTTGTATTCAAGAAAGATAAAATGTATGTTTTCAGTATAAAAGGTATAAAGAATGAGAATATTTTTGTTTGATTTTTAAGAAAGATAAATTTGTTCTAAAGAACTAGAAGGGAAGAAAGAAGGCATGGGACAAACTCTCAATGTGAAAGAAAATTATAGAACACTTGTGAAAAAGAAATTCTGAAGAAAGAGTTTTGTACATGGTCAAGTTGGCTAAAATTAAAATGAATTCAATTAACTAAGTTTTAATGTCAAAAGTAAGCTGTCACAAAATTAGAATTTGTTTTTTTTGCCTCTCTTAAAAGGATAATTTCCTTGCACTTTTAGTCTGCTCTTGATAAAGAGATTATGAAAGGTTTTCTCCTTGAGTATTCTACCAGAAGGGTAGGGATTTTATGTTTTATCAAAATAAATTTCCTCTTTTGTTTTTATCAGGTCTTTAAACACAGGTACTAAGGTCTTGCAGTTATTTAATCTTCTGCATTTACCTCAAAATCTTTAATTATCACTATGGTTAAATGGATAGCTAAAATTATTTCAAAGGGATCTATGGTATTACATGGGTAAATGTTATTGATATAAATGTTTTAAAAATTATATAATATTCTTAAAATTCTGATCTCTCCTAGTTGTCAGCCATAATTCTACTTATTATCTTGAAGTGTTATATGTCACAGAAATAAGCAAATTTCTTTGTCAATTGTCATTTTTAATTCTTTTGTCATTTACAGACAGTTATTGTTTTACTCTGATGCTTTTGCAAATATGTCTCATCTTCAGAGACAGTCATGGAAAGAACACTGATACACTAGAATACAGGTTTCTGGTAAACTTTCCGATTATAAAACTTAACTGGGTAAGAAATTACAGAACTCTAAGAGAGAAACTGATTACTACACGAAACTGCTAAAAAAAGATCAAGATCAGAAGTTGATTACAGGAGGCTAAGTGAACTAAGGACCATCTTCACTTTTATGACTTTTCATTTGAAATATTGCTGATTTTTTAAAGGTTGTTTTCATATTTAAGAAAATTTTTTCTCTTTTCTTTCAAGCTGACAATGACATTTCAATTTGGTCAATTATACGTTTGTAAACAGAATTGAAACATTTATCTTTTCCTCCCTACCTGATCCCTCCAGAATTTGAAAACTCTTAGTGGGTGAGTATTGTTATTTTAATTGTAATATAGTTATTTGCATAAGTTCAATAAGAATCTATTCTCCTTATAGCAGGAAACAAATGAAAAAAATTGGTTGTAATGCCAAGGCTTTGACTGGAATGTCATATTTGAGAGAAACATACAGATTCAGATATTACAAGACAGCTTTTGAGGCATAAAGGTTGACTTTCTGGAATAAAGCCACTTGGAAATCTTGGCCTGTTACCTTGTTTACCATGTTCCCAGAAACCATACTGGGTAAATAAGGAAGGTCACTTATCTGGCAGGTGGAAGGAACCTCAATATTTTGGGGAACATCAAGAGAAGAGAGGAATTCACCCAAAACTAAGGTATTGCAGATGAAGCCTGATCACAAATCATTGGCTTGGCTTTCCTGGCTTCAAGAGGCCTTTAAGGTTCAATCTGAGATTCCTTATAAAAAGTTCCAGCAAAGCATATTTAAAAGAGCCTATATGATCGATGGCTATTCTTGCTGAACTTATGTAAATAATTGAGCCAAGTTGATTGAAACTAAACTTATTTTGCAAACAAGTTAGTCTTAATTTGGCTATCCTTTGTAAGAAATGAGGGTTATTTTAGAGAGAAAAATTATTTTTCTATAGAAACTATAGTATGCATTCATGGATACTGGGTTCTAGTTCTGATAATTGTCCTTGAGGCTTTTGTTTTATGTTTGTCACCTGGACTGGATCCTGAATTCTTCTGGTCTCCTGAAATATCTGGCTACAAGTCTCTAAATTCAAGTTTTTCCATCATTTTCATTTGTAGTCATTGAGAACAGAACCTGTCCTTTTTCCTGAGGCCTTGCAAACTGAAGCTGGACAACTTGACATTAACTTTAGAGAGACTCATGTCTGTTGCTGTGTAAGCCACTCAGAAAGATATCTGAACACATAATGACATCATCAGGGACATGTCAAGCTGCAAAAGATGCTTCAACTGTGACATCTAAAAATCTTCTTAACTGGCTGTCTTCTGGGCTCAGAAACTGGTTTATAATTTGATCCAGCCATTAACCTTGGTTTTCTTTTTCTGTTTCCAGAAAAATACTTCTTATTAAATACCTGATGCTTGCTTCCACAATATAGGTCTAGCTTTTGGAGCCCACCTGCATTACTACCTTCTAAAATGAATTTAAATGGACTTATCTATTATCAAGACTAAGAAATATGTTCAGTGAGATGGAACAATCTGCCAACTCAGCTTTTGGACTATGAAGCTTCTTAAAGTCTAATGGACTGTGCAACTTCTTAAAGTTTCAAAGATGGGACTGTGGGGGATCAAAATTGGCCACCCCAAAATGTGTCTCTTTGTCTTTAAAGAACAAAAGACTCTGAAAGAAACTTGACCTCTGCCCTCAACTACCCAAAATGATTTAAGATAATAAGCCTGTCCCCAGGACAGGACATCACCATAGATAACTCTCAGTATCAGTAGACTGTGAGGGTCCTTGCTAAGCCCATTCTTATCTACCAAACATTTACTTTTCTGCTTCCATGTGAATTGCCTCCCTCCCCTTTGAAGTCCCAAACCACTGACCCCAACACCCTCCTTTGTCTTTACCTGAAGATGCTATTTAAGATGACAACGTCTGCCATTTTGTTGAGTTACTCAGTTTTCCTGGGTCTCTCCCATGTATACATGTTATAAAGCTTTGTTTGATTTTTCTCCTGTTATTCTGTTTCATGCCAATTTACTTTGTAGCCCAGCCAGAAGGACCCAGAGGGTAGAGGATTTGTCTTCCTCCCCTACAATAGTTACCTTTGATGTTTTCCTTTCCTTTATCTTTTAAGTCATAATTAAGTATTTGCTACCCTGCTCTGAAAGAAAGCTGGTTTTCTGACTTTGTCTCTCATTTATCTCCTTGCTCAAAGTTTTGTAACCTTTGCCTTTTTGTTTCAGGTGTGAGGGTGTCCTTGATCATTTCTTGTAGGGGAGGTCTAGTGGCAGTGAAATCCCTCTACTTTTGTTTATCTTGGAAAGCTTTTACTTCTCCATTATATCTGAAGGACAGTTTCACTGTGTATAATATTCTTGGCTGAAAGCTTTTGTCTTTCCAATTTTTAATATATTATTCCATTCTTTCCTAGCCTGTAAGATTTCTGCTGAGAAATCTGCTGAAAGCCTGATAGGGGTTCCTCTGTAGATTATTTTCTTCTGCCTTGCTGCCCTTAATATTTTTTCTTTATTGTTGACTCTTGCCAGTTTTACTATTATATGCCTTGGAGAAGGTCTTTTTGCATTGATGTAATTAGGATTTTTATTGGCTTCATGTACTTGGAGTTCTGGTTCCTTCCCCAGGTTTGGGAAGTTCTCAGCTATTATTTCTTTGAACAAGCTCTCTCATTTCTCCCTGTCTTCTCTCTCTGGAAAACCTATAATCCTTATATTGCTTTTTCTAATTGAGTCAGATATTTCTCAAAGAATTGCTTCATTTTTAAAAAATCTTAGTTCTCTCTCCTCCTCCACCTTTTTTGAAGCATTTCTATATTTCTATCCTCTAAATCACTAATTTTGTCCTCCATAATACCAACTCTACTTTTTAAGGGTTCCAGATTATTTTTTATCTCATTAATTGTGTTCTTCTTATCTAGAATTTGTGTTTGGCACTTTTTTTTGTAGTTTTAATCTCCTTTGTGAAATATTCCTTCTGTTCATTAATTGTATTCCTGAGCTTATTGAACTGTTTTTCTGATTTTTTTTGTAACTCATTGAGTTTTTTTATGACAACTATTTTGAATTCTCTGTCGTTTAGATTGTAAGTTTCTGTGACTTCAGATTGGTTTCTGGAGACTTGTCATTTTCCTTCTGCTCTGAAGTGTTACTGTAGTTTTTCATGGTGTCTGATGAACTGACCCTTTGCCAGCGCATTTGTGGTAATATCAGGTCACAGATCCCACCTGCCACCACTGAGGGGAAGCAGGAGCTGTGTTTCTGATCTGACTCCACCTGCTGGAAATGGTGCAGGTATGGTGGGCCCTCCCACAGGCTTGGATAGTGTTCACACATGCACCAGGCTGCCACTGCCTCTGCTTACAGACATGTCAGCTGCTGTGCTTTGTTGAGAAGGGCTTCTTTGCAAAGTCCGTGCCAAGGCCACTTGTTGGGGCTGCGGTGGCATGGTGGGTGCTCCCACAGGCCAGGATGGTGTTCATACATGTGCACAGGGGTGCTGCCACCTTCTATTACAGTTGCACCAAGGTGCATTCCCACTGGTGGGGCCATGGAAGTACAGTGGGCACTCCCACAGGCCAGGATAGCATTCACACATATGTGCAGGGCTGCTGCTGCCTCCTCTTATGGTCATACCAGGGCGCACTCCCACTGGTGGGGCTGCTGAAGCATGGTGGGCACTCCCATAGGCCTGGATAATGTTCATGTGCAGGCTGGGCTCTCCCTGCCTCCTCTTAGAGTGGCAGTGACACTGTGAGAGGACCCTTGACATGGGTTGCTGCTGCCAGGGAGGGGTAGAAAGTGGTCACCTATTTCTCCTGCTTCCCAGGGTTCCAATCCATCCACGTTCATATGTATAGCTGTGTGGGTATCTCAGACATCCTGATGTGCTGTGTGGGTATCCTCCATTGGTCAATGACTGTCTTTTTAGTTCTAATTCATAGGAGGAGAGACAAAGGGAATAGCTCATTCCCCCATATTGCTGATGTCAATACTTCCCATCAAATATTTATTGAGTACCTACCATTTTCTAATCATTCTTCTAGGAAACACAAAAGTGAAGCAAAGAGACAAAAATTCTTGCTCTCTTTAGGTTTACATTGTAGAGGGAAAGCAGATAATAAATTAAAAAGTTACATCCACTAAAGGGAAAAATGAAATAGAGGATGGCAATAAGAAGTGATGGCGAGGGTTTGAAATTTGATATACGTTGGCCTGGGAAAGCCTCAAGTACCTGAAAAGGTACTTGAAAAAAGACAAAGGGAGTGAGGGATGGGGGATCAATCCATGTGTATGTATGGAGGAAGGGTGCTTCATACAGCAAGACCAGTGAAGGGGAGCAGAATTTGCCACCCCAAAATATGCCTCTTTGGCATAAGGATTATTTTAGACTGATTATTGTTAAGAAACAGCAGACACAGGAGAAGCTCTGAAAACCGAGTAGAAATTACCCTTTTGTAAGAGATATTTACATTTATAAGGGAAATCTCCATTGGTAAGGATGTCTCTCCTTTTGTAGCAGGAAGAGAAGGATGAATAAATCTCTAGAAACACTTATCAGTGGAGAAGGCAGAGACTTAAATCTACACAACAACCTTACCCTGGTTTACTGTACTTTTCCTGTTCACCTCTCATAACTGCCCCTGCCCAACATCTTCTTTTGTCTTTAGCTTGAGGTGATACTTAAGGTGGTAGCTCGGGTCATTTCAGGGAGTTAGTTTTCCTGGGTCTCTCTCATGCACACAGGAGGTATACATGTTATTAAACTTCTGTTTATTTCTCTCCTGTCAATCTCTCTTTTATTACAGGGGGTCTCAGCCAGGAATCTAGAAGAGTAGAGGAACAATTATTTTTCCTCCCTCAAACTAGCAAATGCAAAGGTACTTAGGAGGTAATTTCAGCAGCCTGTTTGAGGAATAACAAGGCCTATGGCTGAAACAAAGGGAACAAAGGGTAAGTGAGGTAAGAGGGGGCTAGATAATACAGTGCTTTAAAGGAACTGTAAGTACTTTGTCTTTAGTATCTGCTAAGCTATTAGCATGTTTGAAAAGGGACATAATTTAACATAGATTTTAATAAGACCTCCATGGATCCCTATGCTGTGTTAAGAGTGAGCTAAAGATTGTAAGATATTCTCCATGATCTCTCTGCTTTGGGATATCCTATTCACTCCCTCCTCTGAGCTGCTCCAATTAATCCAAGAAGGCTTAACTCATATGTTTCCTTTCCTTAAATCATTTGCTGATGTTCCCTTCATGGAGAAGATATAACAAAGGTACAGCATTGGGGTATTTAAAGTGGAAGTGCATGTGTTTACAGTACCTTGACATACAAAGTGAGACCTAGACACCTGCTAAACGCTATAGTGATTGGATTACATGAAGTAATTTTAGTTCCTAAAACCCTAAAGGAAGTAATTAATTTGCATCAGATACGTTTTCTCAAATATAAGAAGAGAAAGCTTGATCTGATGCATCAACATTAAATGTTGTCTTTATTATTTGCACAATATTAAGTGTAGAGCTAAATTCTAATGTTCAAAATATCATTGACTTTAAAAGAATTTCAAGTAACATCACTTAGTATAAGCCTCATTATTAAAACATAATCACAGAGGAAACTACTGTTTCTCTACCCCTCTCTCCCACCACCCCCCTTGCATGTTTGCATGTCATTCATGGATGTCATTAGCAATCATGCTATAAATTCTCAGCAAGATGAGCTAGGTGTTTGGAATAGTTTTTCTACTGGAAAGTTACTTTGTTTTTTTTTTCCTTAAAGACTGGCTCCTGAGCTAACATCTGTTGCCAATCTTTTTTTATCCCTTCTTCTTCTCCCCAAAGCCCCCTGGAACATAGTTGTATATTCTAGTTGTAGGTGCTTCTGGTTGTGCTATGTGGGACACCACCTCAGTATGGCCTGACAAGTGATGCCATGTCCGTGCCCAGGATCTAAACCGGTGAAACCCCGGGCCGCTGAAGAAGAGTGCATGAACTTAACCACTCAGCCATGGGGCTGGTCCTAGAACGTCTCTTTCGATTACCAGTTTGGGCTTTAAATTTTTGTAAATAATCATAAAATAACCATTTGGATTTTTTTTCTCCAATATGATTTAGCAGGCTATCCTGTGAATATTCATAGCTAACTCCCCTAATACTTCATTCCAAATTAAATAGCTATTAGAAGAACTGATCCGCTCAAGTTCTCCCCTGACAAAGATCTCCTCAAGATCTTTGATTTCTACCCTTTAATATAGTTAGAAACTTTAGTTTTCTCCTAGACTAACACATTTCTGAAAATGGTTTATCACTTAAAAGTACTAATTCACTAACCAGAAGTCGAAAGGATAATTTCTAAAGGAAAATTCAAGCCCTGAAGTATGTAACCTGTAAAACAAATAGAAAGGAATAAAAATTGCAAGAGAAAAAAATTAGTCAACAGAAACTGCCTTTATCAATTAATTGGGTGAATCCATGAACCTTTAGAAGAAGATGAAGGGAAAATTAACTATGATCAGCTATTTATTTTGGCAAGCATGCTATCACTTTAATACACTTAAAGCTAAATTTAAACTGTCAATTCAACGTTATCATTAAGGAACTATTTACTTTCTTTTGGTTTCAACTTTTGTATCTATTTGTCTTTTGGTTTTTTGGATATTTAGAATGCATATTTTCTCTGCCTCCCTGCTCTCCATGCCAGGTGATCTTGGTAAAATGAAAACGAGACCCTTGTTACTGAGCAAGGGCTCACCACCTAATGCGCACAGAAGCTAACACTGTGGCACACCAGCTTTTGAAGAAAGAAAGACTTTATTGCAAGATCAATCTGCAAGAAGACAGGAGGCATAAGCTCTCAAATCTGTCTCCTTGATCCAGCACTTGGGGCAAAATTTATGGGATGAAGGGCAGGGCGGTCTGAAGTGTGGAGCTAGATGACTGGAGGTAAGGAGAAGTGAGATAATTGATGATCCATGCAAGCATAATCAAGCTTCACGGCTCTTCATAAGACGCATGTTCACAAAAAGGTGGTATTAATGTGATCTCAGGGTGGAGTTTTCAGCCTGTTCACAGCAAAAGGGTCACTTAAGGGGTATTTGTGCAGGCCCAGTTGATGAGTTGTTGGTCTCAACTGGCCTGAACTGGACAGGGGGTCATTTCTCACTTCCTGAAAAACTACTCTTGATTACTCTGTTGATAAGATAGGCTCAGTTTGGACTGATCCTAGAGGGCCTGTGGTTATGCCATGACTCTGCTAGCATGATAACACATCTGAAGTATATTTCTAAGGTATTCTGTATTAGGAGAAGAGTTTGTCTACTAAAATCATGGTCCTAAGATTAGCAATATCAACATCACCTGGAATGTTTTACAAATACAAATTCATGAGCCCTGCCAGATGAGTCAGAATCTCTGAGGATGGGGCTCTCAGGAGTAATTGTTTTAAAAATCTCTCCAGGTGATTCTTATGTACCTAAAGTTTAAGAAGCCTTCGTCTAGCAGACATTTTCCTTTAAGAAAGCACTCTGAAGACGTGCATGCTTCTCTATCAAGGAGAAAACCAAATGAAATGAGCAGATTAAAAGGCAAGACTCCTGGTGGAAAGTAGATGGGCAAACATGCTAGAAACATTGTGAGGTGTGAGAAGGAGGATAAAAAACCAGATAGGAGGAGCACCATGGTTCTCCAAGGTAGGCTCTTATGGTCTAGTGTGTGGTGTTACTTGTGCTATGTGTATAGTGATGTTCTGAGAGTAATGTTTTATTTCTGGTAATGAACTGTCTGCATCTTCCTGATATTTCAAATGCTAGAGGGATGCCAAAGGCATTACAGTTACTAATGCATCAACAGAGTTGAGATACATGGAGTTGCATGATCCTTTCAACATTGATTGCTTAAGAGAAAAGTACTGTAACCACAGGCCCACTAGAGCCAGTTCAAACTGACCTCATCTCTTATCAACAGTGATTAAGAGTTGTTTTTCAGAAAATTTGTAAAGTCACATAGCCAGAGCATGTGCAGAAAAGAAAATATTGACCTGAAATGACCACAGAACAAAAGATTCTCCTTTCCACAGAACCAAAGGACCAGGACATGAATGGAACTTGAAAGTCAGACTCTCATTAGAGGCAAGGAGTCCATCATACAGGAAGATACAGTGTTAAAGACTCCTTCCTCATCTTATGATAAATATTTAAAACCTCATCGTAAATGTTTAGAACCTTACCATAAATGCTTACAGCCCACCAATCAAAACCTACCCCACCAGCATTTCCATGTGCCAGCCTGTTCTACATAACCTCTTAAATTTTGCCCCAAATCTTGAATTGGGACGACAGATCTGAGATATACCTCCTGTATCCTTGCATATCGATCTAGCAAGAAAGCTGTTTTCTTTTCCCAAAAGCTGATGCCATAATAATTGGCTTTTTAAATGCACGTTGGGTAAAAGAACCCCGTCTTTGTGCAGTGACAGTATTTACATAAAAACATTATGTAACATTGTATTGCCAACACACAGCAGTGACATTCCTAAGTGTTAAAGGGATTATATTATCTGCTGTATGTGTTCATGAAAAACCAGTAGTAGTGGTGGTGGTGATAACTAAAATATATTTTCATAGAATTTATTACTTTACATAAAATATTCCTTTACATTATCTCATTTTGTCCTTACAAATATAAGCTAAACTTAGGGAAAAAGAAAGATCCCAAGAACCAAGAACGGCTTATTGATTTGCTCAGCATTATAGCTAGAAAATTGCAGACCCAGAAACTGAACTCATATTTTCAGAGTCTTTGTTCAGAATTTTCTCTTTGGGCCTATGGTCCTCAAAATATGATTCACAGAATCCTATGCATCAATGAGACTCTTTCAGGTGATCTGTGAGTTTTGAATAACCAATAATAATACAAAAAAATTATTTCTCCTTTTCACTGTGTTAATATTTGCACTGAAGTTACAAAAGCAAGAATGGATAAAAGAGCTGGCACCTTAGGACAAATAAGGCAGTGGCGCCAAAATGAACACACACTATTTAAAAAAAAAAATGCTGGTTTCACTTGAGAATATCCTGGGAAAAGTAGGAAAAAATATTAATTTTCCCAAACTTTGATTACACATCTTTTAATACTTCATGTGTTGAAATGGGAAGTATACAGAAAGCATTTCTGCTGCATAGCAAAGTAAATGATTGTCTCAAGGAAAAACATTTATGCAGTTGTTTGAGTTTTGAGTTAGGGTAGATATTTTTTATTTTGTTCATGGAACATTCTTTTTACTTGAAGGAACTACTGACAGACAAATAATGGTTATTCAGACTTGGGTATTTGGAAGACATCGTCTCAAAATAATTAAAGTGAGCCTGCCACTTCAAGGAAAGCAACTGACAATATTTGTTGCCAATGAAAAGTTTTGAGATTTCATGCAAAAATTAGAATTTTGGAAAACTTGTAAATACTTCCGCAAGCTTGACAGCTTCTCAATACTTAAAAGACCTTCTTGATGAAAACAGTAGTAATATTAACGAATACAATTTTTATATCACGTAATGAAATGTCAGTAAACCAAAATTCTCCAATGACCAATGCTTGATGTTGCAAAATTACACATGTGTAAAAAGCTACATTAAAAGTGCAAGCTGTATCAATGGATTTTAATGTAACAGAGTACAGAAAGTCCATTGATATAGTTTGATTCCACATTGCAACTTTTATGAAGGCATCACTTGTGAAGTTTGAGTATAATATTAAAGAAGAGTATCCAAAATTGCCTTAAGGCTATTAAAATATTCCCTTTCTAAATACTTCTCTATGAGAGGCCGTATTTTGTTCATATATGTACTTCTATCAAAACAACATATAACAACGGATTGAATGTAAACGAATCTATGAGAATTCATCTGTATTCTATTAAGCTAGGCATTTAAAAAAATTTGCAAAAATGTTAAACAATGCTACTCTTCTCGGTAAATGTTTTATTATATTTTGTTAAATATAGTTCTTTTTTAACTCAATTTATTTAAATTGAAAAAAAAAAACAAAAACAGTTCATCCATTTCTTCCACCCTCATCCACTAAACATAGTTCTTTTAGAAGTTTTTTAAATTTCTGTTTTAATATCTAATAGGGTGAATAAATATGCCCCCCCAAAAAAGCTCTTTGAGAGTCTTCAATAATATTTAAGAATATAAAGAGGTCCTGTGACCAAAATGTTTGAGGACCAGCTATAATATACCAAGTGGTAGCAGTGAAAAGTAGTATTCTACATTTGTATAGTTCTTCCTATCAAAAATGTTCTTTTCAAAAAATTATTATAGAAAACTTTGATAACTTAAGATAACCTACTTTTGTATACAGATGTGTATACTGTGGCATAAATAATTACTTTAAAAGGATTAATTGTGGAGTTTGTCATGTCTCTTATGCTATGAGGGTTAATTTTAGCAGGCCTACAATTGGCCTGAGCTGTTCTGCTTAAGTAAGAAATGTACCTGCCCAGTGTTGACGAATAGTCAAAGCATGGAATATATTGATTAATAGTGTTATTTTGTAACCACAGTTCAAGGGGAAATTTGGGTAATTTATACAAACTTATCAACATTATTTACTGATTACTAGAGATTGATAGTTTACACCCAGTTTAGGGATAACACTGTCCCCACCCCCACCCCCTAGAGCACTCCCAGAGGGCTCTGACATTGGAGCTGGTTACATAGCAGGAATATGCCTAAGTGAATGGAATTGTGTTAGAAGCCCAAGCTGAGGCTCCTGGCATCAAGGTGTCCTGTGTACACCTCAATGGTTCCTGAGATAAATTGTGTCTTGGTATGCCCCTTAAAGAAGGAAGAAGATGGATGCTTGAACCTGTTGTCTTCAGACCCTTACTGTGAGGCAGTCTTTGGCTGTGATGCATAGCCTGTCTTTAATGCTATTTCTATATCATCTCCTTTTCTTGCAATAAACTGTAGATTTGTAAGCCAGGACATTTTGGTTCTATGAGTCTTCTTTAGCAATCAAACCTTTTCTGGTTGGTTGCCACCATTCATACATCAACCAATAAAATTTACTAAGAATAACAACAACCATGTGTTATTTCTTTAGAATCTATAAATAAATTTACTAATGTTATTTTAGCATATTAGCTATTTGTTAATATTTCTGGTTGCTGTATGTTGAAGTATATACTCTAAAATATATCAATTAAACCATTTGTTATTAACATCATAAAATCATCTAGTAAGAAAGAGGTGTATATTACTACTGTATCTACCTGTTAGTATAGTTTTGACAGCAAGTATAGTAATTATCTTACTTACCAAAAAGTCTGGAGAGAAGGATCTCCAGGATAAATTTAGACATTCAATAACGTCATTAAGTATTCAGACTCTTGCCAAAATGATCTTCCTCTGCACTAAGAGTACTGAGTTTTCATCCTCAGGATTATTACCTCATGGAGATGGTCAGGCCATATAGGTATCACATCTACACACAAGCAGGGTCAAGTAGATAAGGGGTTTTCTTTTGTTTTGTTTTCATTCATGTCTCTAACTCTTTTAATCAAGGAGGAAAATCCTTCTCAGAGACCCTCCCTTCCTCCTACACATCCTTGCCTTTGGGCAGAATTTAGTTACATGGACATGCATAGCAGTCCCAGTGGCTGGGACCAGGAAGACAAGCATTTCAGCCTCCATCATGGATGGCAGGCTTTGCTGTCAAGTAGGATGAGGGAAAGAAAGTACTCGTGGTGTGCAAATACCTATTACTGTTAAAGTTCAGTACAGGTGTGTGAGTCCCTAGAGTCACATGTTAGGTGTAAAGAGGGAAATTTATAGGGGATGGTAAAATAGTATAAAATCCCTCAGATCCAACTAAGTGGATGACTTTCCTCTCTGTTTAAGCATGATCTTGGACAGGTTATTTTTCTGAAATTCTGCTATGTTGATGCCTCTTTTTCTTAAACACCTAAATAAATCATCTTTCAAGTTCCAAGTCAAATATCATTTCCCCTTTGAAATTTTTCTAGACACCAAAAAAAAGAAGTTTCTCCCTTCTATGAGAACTTACAGTATTGTGGCCAAGCCACTATTATAGAACTAGTTGTATTGAAATGATCTATGTACTTTCTGACTGCCCTGGTAGATTGAGGTCCTGTAGGAAAGAACTGTAATTTATTTTTATATGCCTAGTGCATTATCAGCTTCCATGTAATAGGTATATTATTACCTGTGGATTAGATGAAAAACAGATGATTGAAACCGTATTGTTCACAAAGACTATAAAATGGAGTTGAAGAAAACGGGAAAAAGGACTGTTCATTCAACACCACTTCTTAATGACCATACAAGGCTACGTATAGGGCATTATAGACAAATGGGTCCATGTTAGGCTCTTTCAAACCATGAATCTCTCCATTTATGGGTTGAGTAGGCTGTAAGACACTAATGACATAAACTGTGTGATTAAATAGGATTGATAATATATACATCCCTTTTATGTGTGAAGCATATTTGACCTTTGGGTTTAACTGCTATAGCCTACTATTTATATCTAAAAATTATTAACAAGAAAATACCAGGCATCCTCAGTAGTAAAAACAGCTTCTTCAACTAAAATAACCAGCATTAAAATAAAAGAGCTACAAATATGCATGTTTTGCAATGTAAACCCAAATGTCCCCTATGGTATAATTAAACCAATCCTTAGCATCAGAGAAGGCTTTTCGTCTGTGGATCTCAAAGTGATGCATACATTATGAATTCCAAAATAATGCCTCTGAGATAGAAAAGTCATAGATTAGGAAACTGAGATTTGGGGTTCATTTGCTAAAGGCTATAACACTAGGAGGCTTCAGAGATGGGTTTAAAGGGCAAATAATATTTTCCTTATCCGCTTTTTAGGTCACTACAGTTCTCATCATCGTATAAAAACATGTCTTAATAAGCAGCCAAGTGTCCATGGTACAGTGCTGGGCACTGAACACATTTAATGAACACAATTCATACCATGGACTCAAATCTAAGGCAGAAAATGTAGATGCAGATAAATTTCAAAAAAAACATAACAAGACTTGTGATACAGCATTTGTTGGCAGTTGAACAATTATGAAAATATTAAGTAAAGATTTAATTGATGTCTCAGAGTATAATGGCACCGACTTGACGTGTGTGTATATATATACATATATATATATAGTTATATATAATAAGAATTATATATATGATGTTATGGGTAGAAAGGGAGGGACAAGAGGTGGTAAGGATGGAAGGAGGGAAGTAGGGGTGGAGGCAGAGGAAGAGGGAGGGAGGAGGGGTATTTTGGGTTATACCTTCATTCTAAATATATTATTCTGATTTAAATCAGGAATAACATGGAAAAACGTGAACACAGGAATGCAAACTCAAAGGAGGACTGAAGGAAGGTAAGATGGGCATGTAAAAATGAATGTATGAATTAAGAACTCTCTGTATGCTCACATACAAAAAAAACTTTATTAATTGAAGTGTTTTATTATCTTTTGAGGAAAATTCATATCATGTCCCTGTATGACCACTGATATAGTCCAAAACAGAAATGGTATTTTCTTTGCAACAGGGGATTAACTGTACTTAAAAATAATCATTAGTACCCTTAAACCTCTTTACATCTTCATTGCCAATACTTGAGCAATAAAATGCTGAGCAAAATGAATTCATGTACTCACAAAACATTTGTATGTCTTCTATACACTTTCTAGAAACAATTCCTTAATTGCATGAACAGTCTTGAAAGATTTTTAAATAGTATTTTACTATCTAAAGTTTTTCTTGATGATGCACTCCTTAGGCAAAACTTTACCTTTGCGCTGAAACTTCTTAAAAGATAGGCCTCTGGGGACTTTATCCGCTAGAGTCCTATCCTATCCACTTGGCATTTGGAAAATGCAGCTAATAACAAAGTAATAGCTTGCTCCTAGAAATAACCCTGGAGCCCCAGGAGAAGCATTCAACGTGCCATAAATCTCCTCCAGCACACAGCACACCAGTGCAATTCACCCTTTGATCCTAACTGGTAACTACAAATCTCTCCAAGGCAAATTAAACCTTAAGGAAGAAAGGCCCAACTTTGGGATTCCCAGGAAGCCATTTGGCAAAATTGTTACAGAATGTAATCAGTAGCTATGTACTGGAGACTGACCTCCCTCAAAAGTCTCTGAAATCACCACTGCCCTTCAAAGATATCATAATTGATGTAATTGTTGCTTTGCCGAATATTCATCTTCACAATTTTGTACATGGAAAAATATGTTTATAATTTTGAAAAACAAATATATTTCAGAGTAGGCTACACTATAGGTAATTTACTTTTTTAAGACAATGCTTTTTGTACTTAGACTTTTGGTGCACCTTTGTCTTTACCACTTACCTGGTGCCATTTTCTAATTTGATGTAACAAATTACTGTAAACAGTGTTTTAAACAATGCCCATTTACTTGCTCATAGTACTGTAAGTCAGAGGTCTGGGCACAATGTGGTTGGGTTCTCTGCTCAGTGTATCACAAGGCTGAAATAAAGGTGTCACTAGCTACTTTCTGGAGCTTTGGGTCTCTTCTAACCTCATCCAGGTTGGTAGAATTTAGACTTAAACATAAGACCTGAAACCATAAAGCTCCTAGAAGAAAACATAGGGGACATTGGTCTTGGCAATGACTTTTTGGATATGACACCAAAAACTCAGGCAACAAAAGCAAAACTAAAGAAGTGGGACTACATCAAACTAAAAAAACTTCTGCACAGCAAAGGAACATCAACAAAATGAAAGGCCACCCTATGAAATGGGAGAAAATATTTGCAAACCGTATATCCAGTAAAGGGTTACTATAAAAAATATAAGGAACTCTTACAACTTAATAACAAAAAAAAGTAACTAAAAAAATGGACAAAGGGCTTGAATAGACATTTTTCAAAAGAAAACATATAGGTGGCCAACAAGTACATGAAAAGATGCTCAACATCACTAATCAACAGGGAAATGCAAGTCAAAAACAACAATGAGATATCACCTCACACCTATTAGGATGGCTATTATCAAAAAAATGAGAGATGACAAATGTTGACAAGGATGTGGAGAAAAGGGAATCCTGGTACACTGTTGGTGGGAATGTAAATTGGTACAGCTGTTGTGGAAAACGGTATGGAGGTTCCTCAAAAAATTAAAAACAGAGCTACCATATGATCTAGCAATCCCATTTCTGGGTATATATCTGAAGGAAATGAAATCACTATATCAAAGAGATATCTGTACCCCCGTGTTCATTGCAGTATTATTCAAAATAGCTAAGATATAGAAACAACCTAAGCTGAATGGATGAAGAAAATTTGATATGCGTATTTCGTATTGTGTATCCATTTTGTGTATGTATATATGTGACAACATAGATGGATCTCGAGGGCATTATGCTAAGTGAAATAAGACGAAGAAAGACAAATACTGTGTAGTATCACTTATATGTGGGATCTTAAAAAAAAAAAAAAAGGCCAAACTTATAGAAACAGAGAGTGCAACAGTGATTGCTGGGGGCCGGAGGGTGGGCGAAATGGGTAGATGTTGATCAAAGGGTGCAAACTTTCAGTTATAAGATGAATAAGTTCTGAGGTTCTAATGTATGGCATGGTGATTAGTTAATAATACTGTATTGTATACTTGTAATTTGCTAAGAGATTAGATCTTAAGCATTCATTCCAAAAATAATTAAAAAGTTAACTATGTGAAGTGATGGATATTACTAGTTAACTTGATTGTTGTAATCATTTCACAATATATATGCATATCAAATAATCACATTTTGCACTTTAAATATATAATTTTATTTGTTAATTATACCTCAATAAACCTGGAAAAAAAAGAATTTAGAGCCTTGCTGCCTAAGGGTCACTCTCGGTGTCCCCTCTGAGTTCCTAGAGGCTGCTTACTCTTCTTGCAAGGCAGCTATCTCCATCTTCAAAGCCAGCAATGGAGACTCTTCCCTCATTGCTTAAATCTCTGAATTACTCTGACTCTGACCTCCAGATCCAGGTTTAAAGAGTTCCTGTGATTAGATCAGGCCCATCTGGATAATCTCCCTTTCTTAAAGTCAACTATGCCCTGTAAGGCAACCTAATCACAGAGCAAAATCCATTGTCCCAGTCCCAGTGATTATCCATGTTGTGTACACCAGAGAGCTGAGATCTTGAGGAATATCTTAAGGCCTGGTACCTGGATTATTATTGCAACTTCTTTCTTGTCTTTAACAGATAAAAATCCACCCAGACATCAGATTAGGATCCTTTTTACATAGTATCCAATGAAATTTTGAAATCTGATTAAAGTTCTTGATAG
The DNA here is from genome assembly GCF_041296265.1 of Equus caballus. NCBI lineage: Eukaryota > Metazoa > Chordata > Mammalia > Perissodactyla > Equidae > Equus > Equus caballus. The sequence goes on along the minus strand of NC_091715.1, from coordinate 21,066,114 downwards.
TGTTCTTTCACAAAGCAAATTATAAATGCCAGTATTTCATTAAACATGTTTCTCCATTCTTTTGCCTTAAGGAAGGCCAGATGGTTAAATCGAACCCAGAAGTAAAGAATGTATTCTGAATTTTTTTCATTATATTGAAGCTATATCTTTTGTTTACACACTATGCGTAAAATCACAATAGTGTGTCTACAATGTTGCCTTAAGTATGAGAGGTATATATGAATATTTTCTCTTTATAAGAAATATTTCCTTTGTATAAAAGTGATTATTTTGCACAAGGGCAGAGCTTGTCCTATAGGTTTTTATAAGAGTTATGATAACTCAGTCCACGCTAAATGTTCTGCTTCAGGCAAAGATATTTTCTCTCTAGTTTAAAAATTGAACAAAAATAAATTATTAAGTGTAATTTCTCAAATTATACAAAATGATCATTATCACTTTTAAAATAGCATGTCAGTGTCATCACAAGTTTAAGATTCTACATAATTGTTCTCTCTGAATACAGAAAGAAAAAAATAATTTGTCAATTACTGTTGAACAAGAAAAAATTTGTTGCTTTTGCCAATTTGAATCTGATTGAGTGAGCTCTATGGAAGATAGGAGGAAGTGGAACCGTTATTACTGCTACATAGATGGAGTTCTGAACATTAGTCTAGCATATTCTTTAAAACTTAACTTTCTTTTATTTTTACTTAAATAGTGTGATTTAAGGAATCCTGATAAAGTAGAAAAGACTCCTGAAGGTGAATATATCCTGACTTTAATTTAGAATGCTACTAATAATCATCTATTGAGTGCTGATGTACGCTAGAAAATGTCTATTATGTCATTTAAACTTAACACTCCAAGGCAGTACCTCTAAAAGATAAAATCTTTTAAAAATATAACTGCTATATCATTATCCCACCTAAAATTTAAATAAAACCCTAATTCCTTAAAGTAATATAATCCATTCAGTGTTTGAATTTTCCAAATTTCTGTATACAATTTTAATAGTTAATTTGTTTGAATGGGAATCAAAATAACATTCACAAGTTGCAATTGGTATCTCTTTACTCTATAACCCCACCTTTTTTCCTTTCAAATTTTATATAGAAAAAAATCAATCTCTTTTTGCAGTTTTCTACAAGATGTAATTGTCTGATTATATCCACGCAATGTTGTTTATTATGTCCCTTTGTCTTCCGTATTTAGCGACAGCTGGTAGTCAGATTGAGGCAGGCTAGCTCAGCTTCAGGTTTGACTTTTTTACAAGACCACTTTAGAAGTGATTAAGCACCTGAGTTTTTTGGACTCACATGCTTTTAGACAGTTTTTAGTTGTGATGCATATACTGACTTTAATGATTTTGCTATATTGTGTCTTTTTCCTGTAATAAATTGTAGATTTATAAGCAGTGCCATTTTGAGTACTATAAGCCTTCTTTAGGCAATTTAACTCTGTTTAACTGCCACCATTAGTGCAAGATCTATGTAGATAATCTTCCTTTCATCAACGTTTTGTTACACTAAGCAATAGCTTGTAAAGGAAGCGTGAAAAAGGTTTGAGTCTTTCCCTTTACCAGTTTCAAAATAATAACTTGATTACTTAGCATCCTCCAAAGGTGACGGATGGACTTTATCTTTCTTAAATGCCATTACAAATTTCTGAATGTAAGCACACTTGAAATGTTTCAACCCACTGCAGTTTTTATTTGATTGTTGCTTAAATTGTGCCAACTTTGGCTAGTGGGAGATGACTCAGGTTGGCTTCTGAAATATTTTCCTACACCCTCAATAATTTTTGAAATCTCCCTTGCTTTCCAGTGTGACAAGATGATCCAGGCTACTCTTACATATTTTCTACATTGGACCTGGTGGAATCAGCCATTTCTTTAGAGATTCCCATTCCCATTAATAGGAAATGGTATTTAGAGACCACAGTCTGGGTGCTAGTGGTACAAAATGCTACTGGGTTAGTCCTTGTTACTAAGCCTTTTCAGTGAACAGAACTATGAAATGCATTTTTAAGTGAATTTTACACCAAGTCTTTCAATTCAAATTCATAACTATAGGAAGGTTTTGACTTAACCTCAGAAATTTTACATTTCTTTTTTTCTCACATCAAAAAAAAATCCCCGTTTCCAATAGCACCAACATAATTTTTCATTTTCTTTAGCACGCAACTATCTTTGAATGACAATACCAACATTACAAAAAAACAACTACTGATTACCGAAAACCGTTTGAGGGGTTTTTTTTTTCTCAGTTCTTTTTGTCCTTAGAGTACATGTCACTAAGTATGTATCGTCAAATTATTGTGCTTTAGAGTAGCTTGAAATAGTTTCTTTTGGTGTGGCTAATGCATCAACTCACTATAGAATTTGACTGTTTTATTTCACATAGTTTATGATATTCAGGTGTGGCTTTTTGTTTAATTGTGTTTTATAATTATATGAAATACGTGCATGCTTCCAAAGATAAATACAAAAATCAAAGTATAGCAAGATAACTAGTTTCTATCTTTGTCACTTCTTTGTAAACTTTTTGATTAGGCAAAATTTTTTCATATTTTTGTGTTGAGTGGAACCATACTGTGCACACTTTTCTTAAAGTTACTTTTCTTTTAAGTTAGAAATATATCCTGGATATAATTCCATGAAAGTATAGAAAGATACACTTCATTCCTTTTTATAGCTGCATAGTTATTCCCTTGAGTGGGTTACCATAGTTAATTTAACCATTCATCTAATAATTGGCTTTTAAAGTTTTTTCCCCACTTCTTTGCTATTAAAAATAGTCTTTGGGGGCTGGCCCAGTGGCGTAGCAGTTAAGTTCGCACGTTCCACTTCTCGGTAGCCCGGGGTTCGCCAGTTTGGATCCCGGGTGCGGACATGGCACCGCTTGGCAAAAGCCATGCTGTGGTAGGCGTCCAGTGTATACAGTAGAGGAAGATGGGCATGGATGTTAGCTCAGGGCCAGTCTTCCTCAGCAAAAAGAGGAGGATTGGCAGTAGTTAGCTCAGGGCTAATCTTCCTCAAAAAAAAAAAAGAAGTCTTGTAGTGCACAGCCTTACATGTGTTTTGCTAATATTGTATTTTTGCCCTGTGTCCTGGTATTCCCGGTAAATTTGTCTGATATACATTGTGCATGAAATATTGCAGGGTTAATTTAGGGATCTAGAGTATTTTATCTTTCGTCCAAGAGGATTTTCATTTCCTTCTGGCAAAACTTAGAATAGACATGCATCACCTTAATCCTATCTTGGATTGAACCAATTCAAAGCTGATTTTAGTCTTCCTGAAGGCTGGTCTGTTTCTGGGTTGCCGTTTTTCCTAAGCTGTAGCCCCTAGCAGATCCAAAAACAAATTCTTAAGTGATTTCTGGAGCCGTTCTTTCTGGCATTCTCTGAACTCCTGAGCTCTATGGAACTTCCTATAGCTCTACTCAACTCCTCAGCCTTATACCCCCTACTCTACACTACACTGCTTGCCCTGTAAACTTTGTGTTGCTTAGTAATTTTCACATGCCTCAAGGGGAAAAAGCCATGCACTTCCGTTTTCTCTCAAATCTTGGGTGGCAGATCCTGGATATCCTGGTAGCTCTCTGATTCCTTCAAATAGATTTTTCTTAAATTTATTAAGATTCCTTCTTCATTCTTAGTAGAAGATTTAAACTTATGCAAGCTATACTGTCATAGCTAGAGGTAGAAGTCAGTAACAAAGTTTTAAGTAAAATCTTGTTGTATTAATCTTTAGTGAAGTGGTGGGAAAATATTCTTAAAGAAGTAGAGTTAAAGACAGTAAGTATCAACATACCACTTAAGGATTTTTGCTGTAAGAGAGGTAATCACAGAAATGAGGGAATGACTGGTCAAGGACAGTCTATTTTTTTCTTGTTCTTTTATTAAGATGGGGAAAATGACAGAATGCCTGTGTGATGATGAAAATGATGTAGCCGAGAGGAAAAATTAATCAAGCAAGAGAGAGAGGAAGGCAAAGCTCTTAAAGAGACAGAAGGGAGTGGAATTTACTGTGCAGTGTAGGAGTCGGCCTCATATCAGAGCACCTTACACAGGTCAACCATTTTAATAAGAGGGAAGGCAGAAAATGTGTGTACAGATGTACGTAAGTTGGTACATCTGGTAGTGGAAATAAAAGGAGGAGGGTGTGGTTCTCCTGATTTACTTTTTTATTTGATTGAGAAGTCATCACATTGATGGTGTAGGGCATAGGGTATAAGAGATATTGATGATTGGCAGAGAAAGTATAAAAAATCCTCTTGAAGAGTGAGAAAGTGATTTGTCCAATGATATAGTAGATTTACCAGGAAGCACAGAGGATCCCTTGGGATTTACAGTCACACAGTTAAAGTGGGATTGGTTAGTCTGTATGTTTTTCTCTGTCTCATACAGCTGCTTGAGGGCAAGCATGATTACACAAAAGATGGATTTAATTAGGGCTAGGATTTTGACTGGTGTGTGCAACAGGAGTTAAGAGTCAAAAGGTTTGGGGGTACTTATTTTTTAGTAGGCAAGGAATTTAAGTTGAGCAATGGTAAAACAAGGACATAAAATGGTGAACACTGAAATGTGATTGGATCAATGGATTGAATGCATTAATTGCATCAAAGAACTATTGGAATGAGAGGGCTAGGAGAAAATATATGAAAGACAGGTGTTATTACTCAGATTAAGGAGATTAAAATTTGCATACTCACTGTGCCTCTACCCCATCCTCTACTCAGAATGTTCCCCAGCATAGCTGTGAATTCTAGGAAGGAGACGTCTGAGGCCTGAAGAAAGATCTATATTCATAGGGGCTCAAAGAACTCAGCTGTGGCCCTCTTCTCTGAAAGATCTGGGCACGAGAAGCAGAAGGCATTTTCCCACTAGAGAAAAAGATAAAATGGTGTTAGTGATCCTCAGGAGATGGTGGCAGGGAGTAACCTGCCAATGTGGAGGCAGCAGGTTCTTTTCATAGATAGTTCTTGATTTCTTGAAATTCACATAATTCTCTTTTGAAGTGCCTATCATTTTTGTTCATCCTTGTAACTTTTGCTTTTCCTCAATTTTTAACTGATCTCACTCTGTCAAATGTTTCAAGGTATGGTTCAAGCAATTTTTCACCAACACCTTCCCAGAATTCTTATTTCCTGCATCATTTGCAAGATCTACAAATTTCACCTTTTCTTTTTTTTTATTTAAATGCACATTTAAGTTTTATACTTCTCAATTCATAATATACTATCATCATTAGTCTGTATAAGACACTTTTCCTCCTTTCTATCTGCTTTCCCTACCTCCTTTCATTCTTTCTCTTTTCCCCTTCATTCCATTCCTATTTCTTTCTACAACTGAAGATGTATTCTAATATATTTGATTGTATCTTTTATAGGTCTTGTTTATGAGCAACTATTTTTAATTTGTATAAGTGATATTATATCTCATTCTGGGTTTTGGGTTTTTTTTTTTTTTTTGCTTTGCTCTTACTAAGTACTATGTTTTAGGTTCCACCCATGTAATTATGACATAGAATTCATTGCTTCTGACTATTGCAAAGTACTCAGTGGTATACAATGGTTAATTTTTATCTATCTACTCTTCCAGCTTTGGACAATCAGATTACCTCATTATCTCCATCTTCCATCAATTTCCAGACACCATAAATAATAATTCCATGATGGTCATCATGCCTGTTCACCTTAAAGTGGAATTGCTGCAGTTTAGAGTATCCTTATACTTAATTTTACTAGATCAGATGGCACCATTTTATGCTCACACCAGCAATGAATGAAGAATCCTAAATCCTGTATCTACCAATATTTGGAATGATTCTACTTTCTGATTGTTGCAGTCACTGAAATTTTGCGTTGCAATAGAATTGTACTGTGTTTGAAGATAATGGGGTAAAGAATGGGCATAGTAGCAGGCAGTGACTCTTGGTATACGGAAGGAAGAGCTTTGCATTCCCTGCCTCCACCCCACCCCCTGCCTCAGTAGACTGTAGAAGAAAAACCATCTTACCTGTACCTCGTACAAGAGATCCTAGAGATATTTATGTAACACATGAAAGCCTTCTTGGTGTCTTCATTGTAAAATTTTAGCAGAAGAACTCAATGAAGACTGGACATACAGCTAATAAAATAGATAGGGGGCTCAGCATGTCCAATTTAGGACACTGCTGTAGATAATACATTTGTACTCACAAGAGGGTGAACCTAACAAAGGAACTAATAGTATTTTGAGCGCTCATTATGTCCTAGGTGCTTAGATAATTGTGTTTATATAGGGAATCTCTTTTGAGTCTCACAACAGCCCTCTAAGGCAGGATTTCTTAACCTCAGAACTACTAACATTTGGGGCAAGATAATTCTTTGATTTTTGTGGGGAGGTGTCCTGTGCATTGTAGGATGTTTAGCAGCAAATCTGTTCTCTACCCACTAGATGCCAATAGCAACCCTTCCAGTTGTGACAACCTAAAATGTCTCCTGACATTTCTAAGTGTCCCTTCAAGGGGGAACTGAGATCCACTGCTTTAAGGTAATAATCATCACCCCTATTTGTCAGGTGAAGACACTGAAGTTCACAAAGCTTGAGCATCTTGGTCATAAAGCAAGGAAAACGAGGGGATGGGATTTGAATACAGATCATCCTTGCTTAAAATCTCCTGATATTTTCCTTATTCTATACTACCACCACCAACAATAATATTGTCTTAAATTTGCATAGTTCAGTTGTTTTCAACCATTTTTTCTGCTCCTATACACAAGAGGGATATAATATGACAAGAAAACCAGTGCAATAGGTAATTGGGACATTCTTTCCTCTCCACACTCCCATCCAGTTCCTTGAGAGGTACCATGGTGTGCATGGGTTTTCACTGATTATACAATTTATTTCACTGAATATTCACCATCTTTTAAGGTAGTAAGTTCAATTGTTATTTTTCTCCTTTTAAAAGGAATAAAAGAGGATCTAATTGTACTCAAGATTATAACAGAGATGTATTAACAAACCAGGTCTTCATAATCTTGGAACTCTATTCTTCCAACCATATCACACCAGCTAGGTAGAAAAAACTAAACTCGATAGCAAAAAACCCCAAATAATTCAATTAAAAAATGGACAAAGGACCTGAATAGACATTTTTCCAAAGAAGACATACAAATAACCAACAGGTACATGAAAAGTTATTCAACATCCCTAATCATCAGGGAAATGTAAATCAAAACCATGACAAGATAATCAACTCACACTTGTTAGGATGTCTATTATCTAAAAGATAAGAGATGACAAATATTGGCATCAATGTGGAGAAAAGGGAACCCTTGTGCACTGTTGGCAGGAATGTAAATTGGTGTATCCAATATGGAAAACACTATGGAGGTTCCTCAAAAACTGAAAATAGAACTACCATATGATCCAGCAATCTTACTTCTGGGTATATATCTGAAGGAAAGGAAATCACTATCTCAAAGACATACCCCACATTCATTGCAGCATTATTTGCAACCGTCAAGATATGGAAACAGCCTAAATGTCCATTGATGGATGAGTGGATAAAGAAAATGTGGTATATGTGTGTATACACACACAATGAGATATTATTCAGCCATAAGGAAACAGGAAATTCTGCCATTGGTGACAACATGATGGACCTAGAGGGCATTATGCTAAGTGAAATAAGTAAGACACAGAAAGACAAATATTACATGGTCTCATTTATGCGTGGAATTTGAAAAAGAAAGCCAAACTCATAACAGGGAGCAGAATGGAGGTTGCTAGAGTGTGGGAGGTGAAGGAAAAGGGGAGATTAAAAAAGGTAGAATGGAGGGCTGGCCCCGTGGCCGAGTGGTTAAGTTCGCGCGCTCTGCTGCAGGAGGCCCAGTGTTTCGTCGGTTCGAATCCTGGGCGCGGACATGGCACTGCTCATCAAACCACGCTGAGGCAGCGTCCCACATGCCACAGCTAGCAGGACCCACAACGAAGAATATACAACTATGTACTGGGGGGCTTTGGGGAGAAAAAGGAAAAAAATAAAATCTTTAAAAAAAAAAAAGTAGAATGGTTGTTCCCAGGGGCTAGAAGTAGGGGGCCATAGGGAGTTACTGTTAATGGGTACATAATTTTTGCTTTGTGACATAAAAAGAGTTCTGGAGATAGTGGTGATGGTTGCACAGTAATATGAAGGTACTTAATACTACTAAACTGTACCCTTAAAAGTGGTTGAGATAGTAAATTTTATGTTATGTGTATTTACCACAAAAAAATTGAAAACAAATTAAGCGTCATATTTGGTAGTAAGACTATACAAGACAGGATTTTGCTTATCAAACAATTTTTATTAGCTTTATTTTACATAACCCTGAAGTACCCAAACTTATACACATGTCAAAAATTTATACAATCTGGCAGGCTTACTAAAATGTTATTTTAAGAAAAAAGGCACGAAAGCAAGTAAAGCAAATTGTTGTAATGTGGGCCTGTTGCTTTATAGTTAGTATGTCTGGCCTAATTCCTTTTTAGTTCCATGGCACAATTACTACTGTTTGTTGCCAGGACAATGTTATTTATGGGCTGAACTCCCATCAAGAGGGTCTTCTTTCTCTGTCAGCAATGGCTTAATGAAATAGCCTTCCACCTTTTGAGATAGGCCTTTAAATTCTCTCTGTACAAATGGAAATGCTGTAGGTCATTTTCTTCTAATTGCTTGTGGACAAGGATTGACAAGCCACCACACAATTTAGCTTGATTGGCAGATTTTTCTCAGAACTAGTCCAAGCCTGAACCAGCAATTTCAGCACAAGATTTAGACGTCTTGTCAGAGCTTGCTGGTAAAAATTAGCTTTATTCTGGAGCTTTCCCAAAGAATTCTTTTTAAAAGAAAGAAAGATATATAACAATTCTTTAACACCAGATGTATTTTCTTTGTCTATCCTATGAAATATTTTTTTTAAATTGGCACCTGAGCTAATATCTGTTGCCAAATCTACTTTTCTTTCTTCTTCTTCTCCCCAAAGTCCCCCTAGTACATAGTTATATATTCTAGTTGTAGCTCCTTCTGGTTGTGCTATGTGGGCCACCGCCTTAGCATGGCTTGATGAGCCGTGCTAGGTCCATGCCCAGGATCTGAACCCTTGAAACCCTGGGCCCCCAAAGCAGAGCATGTGAACCCAACCAACTTGGCCATGGGCCTGGCCCCACCTGTGAAATAATTTTGATAAGTTGTTTTGTAGTTGTCATTTGGTGACGCCTTCATAATTCTAAAGTGAGAAACACATAACAGGGAAAATATTTTTGAGTTGAGATTATTTGTTAATTATATATTTTTTTAAATATTAAGATTAAAATTATTAAGGATAAAAATGAAGATTTAAAAATATTTAATATATATTAAGTTATTGTGATATGCTATAAGAAATGGTTAAGGGTAATAAGTAAACGTATGTAACACTTTTTCTCTGACAGAAATGCTTCCCTTCTTTTGGTCTTGGTGTTATTTCTCAGTATTTCACCCATCTTTGCAAGGTGCCAAAAGTCTTCCTGTTAATTGAACTGACTGCAATATCTACCTCCACTTGGATCAGATCTTCTAAGGCACATTCTGAAAATGATTGAATTACACATTTGTTTTCTTTAAAAAAAGGTCAAAAGCTTTGAACAGCTATATCAATTGTTAGGTCAAAGTTTTTGAGATAAATAAAGAACAGACAGAAATAGTTCTTTAGATCAGCAGTCCTCAAACTCTTTGGTCTCAGGGGAACCATTTACACTCTTAAAAATTATGAAGGATCCCCAAAAGCTGTTTATATGGATCAAACCTATTGATGTTTACTATATTAGAAATTAAAACCAAAATGCATGTAACACATACATTATTTTTAAAATAACAATAATAAACCTATTTCATTTAGATATAACTAATATAAATTTATTTTAAAAATATATTTTCCATAATAAAACTTTGTGAGAAGTATAGCATTGTTGTACACTTCTGCAACTCTTTTAAATATCTCAGATTGTTTTATTTAGAAAAATCGTTTTTTTAATTCTTTTTATTTTTAAAGATTGGCACCTGAGCTAACAAACGTTGCCAATCTTCTTTTTTTTAATTCTTCTCCCCAAAGCTCCCCCGTACATAGTTGGATATTCTAGTTGTGAGTACCTCTGGTGCCATATGGGATGCCACCTCAGTGTGGCCTGATGAACAGTGTCATGTCCGCGCCCAGGATCTGAACCAGTGAAACCCTGGGCCTCCAAAGCGGAGCACGCAAGCTTAACCACTCCTCCACAGGGCAGCCCCTAGAAAAATCATTTTTTTAAAAACGGCACCTGCCAGATTTGGGAGAGGGAGAGCGTGAAAATGGCACCCACCAGCCTCTGTCCATGGAGACTATCCCAGCAGGCCCCTGCCCCTCTGGTGACACTTTAAGATTAGAAAATGAGTCTCTTTCACATAAAGTTTGGGGGCTTTTCAAACAGCTGCTTCTACGTTGGGCCCTGGGACCAATGAGTCTGCGTGTGGGCCCTTTGAGGGCCATTTATCAGATCCCTACAGCCCTTTGGGTCTTGTGGAGGCAAGCCCCAATGGTTTTAAAAACTCATCTCTCAGGTGCAGATCTTAAACATTGGGGTGCTCCATGTGGGGTACAAACACTTTGCTCCTCAGGGAGAAGCTCCAGCTTTGTGAGTTCCCTCTTTATTGTGGATTACCCCCTGGTAAATGGCAAGATTGGGTCTCAACCTCTCCTACCTGCTTCAATGTGGACTTTTTCTCCTTTGCCCAATGTGAAGGAGCTACTCAGAGAGTTTTCAGGTCTTTTACAGAGAAAATTGTACCATATATAACTGTAGATTTGGTGTGTCTGTGGCAGGATGTGAGTTTGGAATCTTCCTAAGGTACCATTTTGAATTGCCTGGATTAATAGAAGGCAGTTGATTTCTCGTGTATGTTTCTCTATCTGTTGTAATATCATATGGCATAGAACCACTGGACCACTCAACTCTAATACTTGTGAGAGAAAAGAGCAAAAGAAGCAAACGATATCTTATTATTATGAAAATAGTTTTGCTTGCAGATCCCTGGGATCGCCGGGGGTCCCTGGACCACAGATTTAGAAGCCATGGTTTAGACTGAAATTCACATAGAAAGTGAATGTGTTATATTTTTATATTTGAAACTAGTAAAATGTTCCTTTTGTTTGAAGGTAGCATCAGAAATGTAGGGGTTTTTTTTTTTAAAGATTTTATTTTTTTCCTTTTTCTCCCCAAAGCCCCCCAGTACATAGTTGTATATTCTTCGTTGTGGGTCCTTCTAGTTGTGGCATGTGGGACGCTGCCTCAGCGTGGTTTGATGAGCAGTGCCATGTCCGCGCCCAGGATTCGAACCAGCGAAACACTGGGCCGCCCGCAGCGGAGCACGCGAACTTAACCACTCGGCCACGGGGCCAGCCCCCTAGAAATGTAGGTTTTTGAGAACAGATTTTATTACTTTTTTATTTGATGGTTGTATTTCACCTTCTGTAGAAAACCTTCTTATATATTGGGGCAAATCCTGCCTTTGATGAATATAGTAGGGTGATGGAGAAATCTTTTCTTTGTAAGACACTGAAGGCTGCTGAACAAATCCATTGCCATTAAAGACCAAAAAAGAAAAGCACCACTGTTTATATTTTAGAAATATTCTTTTCATCTATTCATCTGTGAAGAACAGCAGTAGTGTCCAAACATGACCCTGAGGGCCAGGTGAAATAAAGGTAAAAATCATGGAATTCCATTTGTGTTTTGATAGAATGAGTCCATTCATTTGTTTAGGTTTTATACAAGTGCCAGTCACACCATTGGTAATTTTTTCATAGAATATTGCTTGTTTGTTACACTCTTTTATTCTAGCATTCCTGGTAATATCTGAAATAATGACAGTTACTCTTACTACAGATTCCTATGAATTAAACTACTATGAAAGTAATTTTATCAATTGATGTATACACTTTACACATATTTATATCACTGAGTAGCAAAATCCCTGACCTTGTGCTTACCTGACCTAGAGGATGGCAGCCATATTTATGGCTTGGATTTGCATTTTTGCAGCCTCTTGCAAACTCCCAGCTAAAGTTTATGTCAGAATCACCTAAGGATCATTTTTAAAACATACCTACTTGGGTCCTGTTCCTAAACTGTTGGATCACAGTGTCTATTTTTCAAAACCTCAAAACTCTAAGTCAGACAAGCTTCCCTGATGTTCCTGTTATAGACAACCTCCTCGTCTATTTTACATCCAGCTTTTCTGTAATCCATAAGATGTGTAAGGAATTATAGGCCTCCTCAGAGACGTGCTGACATGCCTTGTCTCTGAAATCCACTGCTTAGGAACTACCAAATACTTACCATCATCTCTAGGAGAAACAGTTTTTGAATATGTTTCTCACCAGCCAGGACAGCACTGCCCATTCCCTCGGGAAGTCATTTCTTTCCAACCAACTCCACCCTTTGCTATGGGAATACCTATAATTCCAGGGTATATTTCCTGGTTGCTATAGCGTAGTGTTACGTTGATCATCTATAAAGTAGGGGAAGATGGGCATGGATGTTAGCTCAGGGCCGGTCTTCCTCAGCAAAAGGAGGAGGATTGGCAGTGGTTAGCTCAGGGCTGATCTTCCTCAAAAAAAAAAAAGAAAGAAAGAAAGAAAGAAATCTGAGAAGACTTTTCTAGGCATTTGAAAGAGAGGGAGATATTTTTAATGCAGTTGATGTGAGAATTCCCTCTGGAGGAACCCCACCTGTAATCAGGATGCTCCAATTTGCTAAGACCTGTAATTGGAGGAAATAGTAAAGGGGGGAGAGGGTTGGAATGCAATGCCATGAGTGGCATCATAAGGCCCCTCCCCATATTCTTCTTGAAAATAAAATAAAAATCAGTAAATACTCTACTGGTCACTAAGGATTTTATTTGACAGTTATGTATGTGTGTGTGTTTTTAATTTGGGAAGTCAAAATCAGTAAGTGCTAGGTTCTATCTATTGGTAGCTTAAGCAAACACGTAAACTGCCTGTGTTGTCAGCATCTGGACAATGAGCTGGCAGGAGAGACCTCAGATACTTTTGTTTACAAGAACAAAGCTTTAAGAATATGGTTCAAAGTCCTTCAGACTATTCCATGAGGATCACAGTATACATACAAAGTGGATGATATGGTCATAAATAACATCCCCCTGGCAAGTTCAAAAAATGACATGACGTTCTAGATTCTCTGGAATCGGCTACCAGATACAAAAGTGAAATCCAGAGGGCCACAGGTGGAGCTCAGAGATGTAATGTGGCGACACATACATTGAAATGTGTGTGGAAATCACTTCCTTTGTTAGAAGAAAAATATATTTCTTTTAATCTTGTTCTTGCAGGTGTTTTTGCCTTTTTTGCTTATTTATTTGAGCTAGTGGGTAAATAGCAATTGTGCACATTATCTCTTATTTTTATACACTGTATTTTCAGTATTATTTCTTTTTTTTAAAAAGATTTTATTTTTCCTTTTTCTCCCAAAGCCCCCTAGTACAAAGTTGTGTACTTTTAGTTGTGGGTCCTTCTACTTGTGGCATGTGGGATGCCGCCTCAGCATGGCTTGATGAGCAGTGCCATGTCCGCTCCCAGGATTCGAACCGGTGAAACCCTGGGCTGCCGAAGCAGAGTGCGCGAACTTAACCACTCGGCCACGGAGCTAGCCCCAGTATTGTCATTTCTATTTTAGGGGTAGAACTTTGACCCTTAAAGGGCTAATTTCACTTGGCTAGTAAGTGATTGGCTTGGTATTAGAACTCTTCACCCTGAACCCCTCTCCAATTCCCACTCCAGTAGAATCCTGGCCTCTTATCCATTTATAGAAGATTAGATATTTGACTACATACATTACATAAGGCCAATTTGTTGATCATCTAAGCTTAGGAGGAGCAAAAGAGCATTTGCTTTTTAACTCTTGCACCAGATTAGCCTTGATTTTAGCAAAGATAAAAATACAAACACAGCAACTGAACAGTTGAGTTCTCATGGGTATTTTGTGAAATTTTAAAGATTTTCATGATTTTGGTATAGCCATGCTTCATGGGGAGTTTCTTCAGTTCATTTTCTTTTTTTAGCACGAGTCAATGTGAATTTTACACACACAGACACCCTATTGTTCTAGAAAAAAATCTTATGAGAATAATTACCTTGCCCTGTTGACAAATTGTTTAGCCTAAATAACAGTGCCATCTGCTGAAAAGGACTAGTGAGTCACAGAATAGTTTTCAGAGGACTCATTTTGGTTGGATACACAGGAGCTGAAGATTAAAAAAACGATACCAGAGGAGGTGAAGTTAAACCGAGGCTAAACCTAGAGGAAGAGGAAACTTCAGGGAACAGGAAAATCACAACATTGATGAGGAACTTTATAAAACAAAAGGCCTTGATAGGATATAAATTAAAACAGAGCAGCCCTTCAGGCATGTTGAAAATTTCAAGATACTCTGATTGAAATAATAATTATAATGCAAGTGAAACATTCTGCTTAATCGAAGGAGATTGGAGGAAATGGTATGATTTAATTGAAAATAAACAGATTGATGAGAATGGGTTCTTATTATTCTTAAGCCTCCTCAAAAATATTCTGATGAAAGATTGGGGATAGATGGCATTGACAGGACATCAAGATTAAGAAAGAAACATTAATTATTGTTTCTCAACAATACTTGCATGCTACTGATGTGTTTCCAGTTTAAGGCATATCAGATAGGCAAATTCATTTCCAAAGAAAGTCTTCAGGCTTCTTAAATATTATGTTATTACTTTCTATAATATTTCTAATTTTCAGTTGTCTCTTTTCTAATTCTGTCCCAATGACGGTGCAGCAATTACTAACTGGTGTCCTGAGCGTGAATGGGTGCTGTCATTATAATGAAAGGTTTGCCCTAGAATGCTTTTGAATCTAAATAAATAGCATTTAGCCCCTTTTATTGTCATTAAAAAGAGAGTTAATCTAGAAGGCACTAATGATAAGACTGCATTTCAAGAATTCTATATCTCCATGTTAGAAGTAATGTAATCCTGGAAGTATAAATGGCCTGCTATCTTAAAACAAGTCTATTGACTATATTTTGACAGTGTTAAATGGATCATTGCATTTTTCACTGTCTTAATGTATTACTCTAGTGAAGTTTTAGGTTTTCTTGTATGATGTTAGGGAATGCCAGATGTATAAAGGGAAACTGAAAATTTAGAGAAAACCTCCTGAGCTCTCCGTTCTTTTTATGTCCATCCTTTTAATATTTTGAGTTTTCATCATTTATTTGTTTTAAGTTTAGCTCACGTATACGGCATATTATTGGATTTAGAATTGTTAGCTAATGTGAAAACATTTATTTTTTAAAAGGTGAATTCAGCCCATTTACGCCTACTGATATGTGTGTTTGTCTCTTTTTCTGCCATATCTTTTGGAATTTAGGAAGTTCTGGATCTTTCCAATAATGATTACCTTTAAATAAATATTATCTCCTTCACCTCCTCTATGTTTGGCTATAACTTATTGGTTCCTAACTATGAAATTAGTTTTTGCTAATAATAACTTCTTTCTCATCTCTTCCCTTTCTCTTAGCATCACATTTGAAATAGTCATTTTTCTTTTATTTAATGCTTATAAGGCAATCTGCAAGTTTATTTTACTTTTCATGTACTCTCCCCGTTATTTCCATTTTTCTTAGTTGAGACCATCTGTATTTTCAGAACATATAGCTGTTATTTTGTCATATTATATTGTCACCTTATAACTAACCTATGGTCTTAAGTTATAGGTAATAATGCTTAATTCTCACTACCACTCTGTAAGTCACTCTCTCTCCAGTCATTTGGGATGTCTAACGTTTATTCTCTGGAACATTACTAGATAAATTCTCATGGTAAAAATATTTGCTGAGTTCTTGCATGTTCAAAAGATTGTCTCTGGCCTTGACACTTAATTATTTATTGGCTGGATACAAAATTCTTAGCTAAGCTTTTCTTCACCTAAGTATGATAAATAGGCGTTTTCATTGCCTTCTGGCATCAAGTATCACTGTTGGAAAATGTGGTAACAATTTGATTAACTTTCCTTCATATGTGACTTAGAAGTTTTGCCTGAACACTCCCTTTTTTCCTTTTTCTTATGGTCCAATAGTTCTACCAAAATTCATGTCAGTGTTGATAGCTTTGGTTGATTTTTCCATGTATGTGGTATGTATTTTCAATATAGAGTTTTTCTTTGTTTGTATTTCAGGGAATTTTCTCTCATAATGGATTTAAAAATTTATTCTGTTTAATTGCTTTACTTGGGGGGAAGGGAAGCTCATACACATATTGATTCTTCCTCACATAGCCTCCATTTCTACCATTTAAAAAAATTTTTTATCCTTTCTTCAATTCCTTGTGATAAAAAAGTTCCTTCTTTTTATCTGCTCCTGCCCATAAGGCAGTATTCCTTGTGTTCATTTACTTTTCCTTCTAGTTTAGTTCGCACAAGTGAAGTATTTTTGCTTTATTTATAATTCTTTTCTGAGTCTTGCTGCTTTCTTTTATCCAGTCACCTCATCACTGAGTTCCTCTAATTCTAATTTGTGTTGTTTTTTAATAACTCCTACCACTACCTTAAATAATTTTAGGAGAGTGACAACATGAAAATAGCAGAATAGGAGTTTTCTATTGTCTTCCCCACAAAGAACACCAATTTTTACAATCACCCACAGCTAGGGGTGCCTTTGTGGAAGTCCAGTAATCCAGCAGAAGTTCTAGCATATCATTGGACAAAAAAAAAACATCCAAAATTGGATGCATTGAAGAAAGTGAGAGGGACAGTATCACTTCATCTATGTCACCCCTACCCCAAGGCGCCATAGCTCAGTGCCAAGAGAATGCAGTCTCAGCCATTGACTTCTCTCATGGAAGAAAGTGAGAGTGTGTGAGTGAGCACCTGGCTTCCCCAGCTGTGCAGAATGCTGCCAAAGAGGCCCACTTCTTTCTCACCCCATCCAGAATACTAGGCAGCAGGGAGCAGCTGGGAGATTAGCAGCCAGAGCTCTCAGAGGGCATCAAAGGATACAGATCCTACTAACTGCTTCTCAGATTCAGTCAAGAAGGTGGTCCACAGGCCACTGGAGATGCCTAGACTTCAGATCACTCCAGTGGCTCAGGTGCGCCCCCATGGCTCCTTGTGCCTCACCCACACACAGCCCTGCTTCATGGCCAGCTCCCTTTATGCATCCTTGAAGGCAGTGAGAGTCAGCCTTTGCAGATGGCTAGTGAACACATACAGAAAGCTAGCTCAACTCGGTGGGATTGGGAGAAAGCACGTAAACTTGAGCATTCAGCATTACCCAACAGAAAGCAAAGGGAAAGCTGTCAGCACCCATTCCGGCTATGCAAGTTGGGGAGAAGGCCTACAATCTTGAGAATCCCCTCGGGTCGGCCCGGTGGTGCAGTAGTTAAAGTTCGCACGTTCTGCTTTGGTGGACTGGGGTTTGCTGCTTCAGATCCCGGGTGCGAACTTGGCACCACTTGGCAAGCCATGCTGTGGTATGCATGGTAGGCGTCCCACATATAAAGTAGAGGAAGATGGGCATGGACGTTAGCTCAGGGGCAGTCCTTCTCAGCAAAAAGAGGAGGATTGGCAGCAGATGTTAGCTCAGGGCTAATCTTCCTCAAAAAAAAAAAAAAAAAAGACTCCCCTCACTCCTGCCAAGAGGGAACAAGATGTATGGAGCAGGCATATCCAAAGACCTGAAACCATAAAACTCCTAGAAAAAAATATAGAGTAAAATCTCCTTGACATTGGTCTTGGCAACAATGTTTTGGATATGACACCAAAAGAAGCAAAAAAAGAAAAAGAAACAAGTGGGACTACATCAAACTAAAAACTGCTACACAGCAATAGAAATAATCAACAAAATGAAAAGGCAACCCATGGGATGGGAGAAAATCTTTGCAAACTATCTGTATGATAAGGGGTTAATTTTAAAAATATATGAAGAACTCATACAAATCAAGAGCAAAAGAATAATCCAATTAAAAAAATGAGTAGAGGACCTGAATAGACATTTTTGCAAAGAAGACATACAAACGGCCAACAGGCACATGAAAAAGATACTCAACATCACTAATCATCAGGGAAATACAAATCAAAACCACAATGAGCTATCACCTTGTACCTATTAGAATGACTATCATGAAAAAGACAAAAGACAACAGGTGTTGGTGAAGATGTGGCGAAAAGGGAACGTTTATGCACTGTTGGTGGGAATGTAAATTGGTGCAGCCACTATGGAAAATAGTGTGGAGATTCCTCAAAAAATTTAAAATAGAACTACTATATGACCCAGCAGTCCCACTTCTGAGTGTATATGCTTAAAGAAAATGAAATCACTATCTCAAAGAGATATCTGCACCCCCACATTCAATGCAGCATTATTCACAATAGCCAAGATATGGAAACAACCTAAATGTCCATGGACAGGTGAATGAATAAAGAAAGCATTGTGTACATATACAATGGAATATTATTCAGCCATACAAAAGAAGAAAGTCTTGTTATTTGCAACAAAATGGGTGGACCTTGAGGGCATTATGGTAAGTGAAATAAGTCAGAGAAAGAGAAACTACTGTATGATCTCATTTATATGTGGAATCTAAAAAGAGCTGAACTCACAAAAACAGAGTATAGAATGATGGATGCCAGGGCCTAGGAGATAGGGGAAATGAGGAGATGTTGGTGAAAAGGTACAAACTTTCTGTTACAGTCCTATTAGTTTGTAGCTTCCTGTTATTTCTGGAGATCTAATGTACATCATGGTGACTATAGTTAACAATACTTGACTGTTGTTAAGACAGTAACTCTTAAATGTTTTCACCGCACACAAAAAACTGGTGATCATGTATGGTGATGGATGTGTTAACTAACCTTATTATGGTAAACATTTCACAATATGTATGTGTATCATATCACATTGTACACCTTAAACTTACATAATGTTATATGTCAGTTGTATATGAATAGAGCTAGAAAAATAATTTTAGGTTGAAATATAATTGCTTTATAAAAATCTAGTTTGTGGGCCTACATTTCTGTTCTTCCTGAAGCATCTATACAACATTATTATGTTCTTCATTATCCTTTTTCATATGATAATTTTGTACTGAGTTTTGACCAGTATCCATTTTACTGTTTGATATTTTTAAATCAAATTTGTTTTCCTGTGCTTTTAACAGAGTAAACTGGCCAGGATAGTTTTTCTAATTTCATTATTCTAGAATTGCTCTTCTATTGTTTTCATCAATTAACAATAAATCCTGCTTCATATATTCTGAGCTCTGCCTCCTCTGTTCCACTCCTTAACTTTTATTTAAACCTTCCCTTTTCTTTGTCCCTATTGTTCCTGTCCTCCTTAATTTGAATTATACTACTGGCAATTTCTCCTCAGTGATGGACTTTGTTCTGAAAGAAAGTATGTTTATTTAAGCAGTTGACAGTGCCCACAACACTGTGACACCTTCATTTCCTACTTTAGTCCTTTTACATTCAGTCATAAATTTATAGATATGGAAATATGAATAACTGCTTAACATATATAATCTTGTTCCCTTCATTATATGCAATCTTTTATTACTATACCAATAATGTGAAAATGTTTTAAATACCACCTTATTAATAACAGTTTTAAGACATTGCATATTGAACGTAGGCATCCAAATATTATCTAATATTTGAAATTTATAATTTTTAAAAAGTCTTAGAAATATTTTCATTAAGTACCTATATGGCCCTTGTTTCAATTGTGTGTGTTAAGAATCACAAATTTTGGTAATTAAATTCATATATTCTATATTTGAGAGTCAATGTCAAATGTGATGAAGTTAGATAAAATTATCTTATCTACACTTTGATATTATTTCCTAAGGAATTTTTCCCCGAAAGTTCCAACCTCAAAATGTCAAGTGTGAAAATTGATGTTTAAGGATAAAAGTAAATCGCCAGATCATCTTCTGGATGGGCGACTGGTAAAGTGAGCGTCAAGGGACCAGAGGAAAGGAGGGTGACAAGAGAATAGTTCTTGATGACATTGTAACTATATTTGAACTGAAACTTCTCCTGTCCCAAATGTTCTTTGGAAGGAAATAAGAGAAATGTCTTAGTAGTCCATACAAAATAATACTTATTGATAAAATAATGCTTTTTGTTTTAAAGAACGTGTTGTTTTTATTGTTTTATTGTTGTCTTTTGGCTGGTTATATTTTAGTATGTTTTACTTTCATGTATTTATTCCCAAGTACTTCTGATTGGGTTTAGGAGATTAGCATGCTTCATTTTCAGAATGTTTCTTCAATGATTCAGGTAAGGAAATTGCCTTATTACTTAAAAAATTTTTTTATATATTTTGTGAAGAGTGTTCACAAAACAGACTTTTGAGTTATAAGAATTCTTAATATATTCTGGATACAAGGTTGTTGTGAGATATATGTATTGCAAATATTTTCTTCTAATTTGCGTCTTGCCTTTCTATTTTCTTAATGGTCTTTTGATGAGCAGAAGATTTTACTTATGACAAAGTCCAATTTGCTAATTTTTCTTTTGTGTTTAGTGCATTTATTGTCTGTCTATAATCTTTATCAAGATTACAGTAATTTTTTTGGTTTTTATTTTAGAAGCTTTATGGTTTTAGCTTTTACCTCTTTATGATTCGTCTTGAATTAATTTTTGTGTGTGAGTAGCGGTTGAGGCTCTTGTTTTCCTGATGGATAGCCAGTTGTTGGATCACCATTTGTTGAAGAGATTTTTCTTTCCCTATTGAATTGCTTTGACACTTTGTCAAAATCAATTCATCATATATGTGTAGGTCTATTTCTGGACTCTTGATTTTGTCCCATTGATATAATTGTATAACCTCATATAAATACCACATTGCCTTAACTGCTAAAACTTCATAGCAATTCTTGAAATCATGTTGTATAAGTCTTGCAACTTTGACTTTTTCTTTTCAAAATTGTTTTGGCTCTTCTAGGCCCTCTGTATTTCCGTACTTCCATAAAACCCACTGAAATATTGATGGAGATTGCGCTACACCTATAGATCAATTTAGAGAGAGAAGGCATCTTAGCAATATTGAGCATTCAAATATATGAACTTAGTAAGGCTCTCCATTTATTTAGCTTTTCTTTAATTTATCTCAGCAGTGTAGAGGAGTGATATATCCTTTGTTAAATTTACTCTCAATATTTAAATTGTTATGCCATTTTAAATAGAATGGTTCTTTACTTTTATTTCCCAAGTTTTTTCTTTCATATATAAATACAGTTGATATTTGCATATGAATTTGGTATCCTGCTTATTAGGTGGGTAAAAATCTGCTTATTGACTAGAATAGGATTTTTTAGGATCCTATATGTAGGCTATATGTAGACAATCATGTTGTATGTGAATAAAGACAGTTTTGATTATTATTTGACAAGTGTTATGGCTTTTATTTCATTTTCTTGCCTTATTTAACTTGCTGTGACTTCCAATGCAACATTTACTAAAAGTGGCAAGAGCACATATTCTTGTCCTTTTTCTGAATTTAGTAAGAAAGTGTTCAATATAGCATGACTACGGGTGATGTTAGCTGTAAATATTTCATATATGTCCTTTATCAGGTTGAGATACTTTTAAAAAATTGTAAACAATCATGCCACCTCTCTTCTCCTAGGAGTAAAAAAGTAGCTATTCCTAGGGGTTGCAAAGGGGACTCTGTAGGATATTTTAGAGAATCCAACAGAGATGGAAATCTTAGCTACAGAGCCATTAATTGATAAGTCCAAGATATACATTTTTCGCTATATCTCTTTAATAAAAAATACAAATAAGAAATTCTGTACTTCACAGTATATATTCTACAAGCAAACTCACAACGTAGCCACTTTTAGATACAGGCAAATAAAGGCACATTTTTTTCCTGAATGTGATGTTTTAAAAAAAGTAGTTATAGATATTCTGTACTTATAGCCATGATGTATCTTTACAAAGTATGAATTAAATAAAAACAAATACAAATATTTCTCCATTGCAATAACTCATTCTGCCAACAGATTATTTAAATATTTTTAAAAATTACTTTCACAAATTATAATTGTAGCTTAGTTAATGAATATTATACATTTGCTTTCTTCATACCCAGGCCTAGTAAGACATATTTTGTGATATAAGGTGAATATTTAATTAATATTCATTGTGATTTATCTAATATTCATTGTTGTAATACTGTGAGTATTTAACATTTAAGTAGATAAATTAGCCTTCATGAGTTAAAATATGTCTTCAGTACATTTTCGTATATTTTAAAAATAGGAATTCTAGACAATTTATTAGCAAAAACACATTTATTAGGATGCCACCTTACACTCCCCTAGACGGCGGTCTCCTCAAAGGGTAAATATTGGTCAAATCCTTCACTGTTTTCCTACATGTATCCCTAAAGAAGAAGTTTGGAAAGTCACATTAAATACACAGGGGACCAGGCTAATGTGACAGCCCTGAGAGAAAGAAAGATTCAATTCAATTCAATCTATCAACAAAATCACTGTGCAGCCCCATATTCAGTCTTTATCCAAAACTATCTCGACAACTAAGTAGCTAATAGCAGCCAACGATTTAAACTGGGATGAATGAAGGAACCATATTGAGAGAAAAATTACCTCTGCTTGTCCAAACCACACTTAACTCTTTTGTTCTTTTAGACAGATGCTAAATTCAAGCGAGAACCAAACTCACACAAGAAACATATTCTAAGAGCAAAGTCAAGTCCTCTTATTCTCATAAAAACAGAATCAAATGAGTGGTTAGCTAGGTACTTCTAAAAGGTGAAATTATCAAAGAAGAGGGTATTTTAAAAGATTAAGTTAGAAGAAATTAATGTAAGCCAAATGAAGTAGATAGTCATTATTAGCAGAAATTTACTCTAAACATGCTCAGGCATGTCTGGTTCAGCTTATCCCAATTTGGACAATCCATATGCTTCAACTATGCCATATATAGGGTGAAAAAATCCTAATTATGTGACTTTATTTTTAATATATTTAATTTATTAATTCATTTAATCCCTTTATTCAACTAATAACATTCCTGGCACTTTGTATAGTGTCATTGAAATCATCAGGGAAACAACACGGCCTAGCTGTGAGCATCAGACCAGTTTTCATAATACTGAGGCCTAATTGTTGGCATCTGGACAGCTTTTATAATAGCATTGAGACCTCATATTGAGTGTCAGCCCAGTACCTGGATGTCAGGGACTGTTTTTTCTTTCTCATATTTTTGCAATTAGCAGGATGGCCAGTTGGCTAGAATAGAGTGAGTGAAGGGAGACTAGTAGATTATAATGTCAAGGGAGTCTCAGAGGACCAGATCATGTAGAACCTTGTAGGTCAGGGTAACAGTTTTGTTTCTATTCTGAGAGAAATGACAAGACTCTTGGAAGAACAGGTTTGCCAAGTGGGGGTGGGCAGGGAATTCAGTTTTTAACCTATTAACTTTGAAATGCCTATTAGACATTCAAATTCAGATGTCAAGTGGTAGTTAAATAAATGAGTCTGACATTCAGGGCATATATGCATTTGAAAGTTATCAGCCTGTGTCTGTTTGAGATCACCTAGCACAGAGACAGAAGTAATCAAAAGACTGAGCGCTTAGACACTCCATCACCACAGGATAGGAAGATAAGAAAGAATTCATAAAGGCAACTAAAAGAGGCAGAGGGTAGGGGGAGAATGTAGGAGTAAGAGATGTCCTTGAAGTGAAGCGGGTGTTTGAGAAAGTAGGGTATCAAAAACAGTGTCAAATGCTGCTGATAAGTCTAGTAATTTAAGAATTGAGAATTGGCCAATAAATTTGCTAATATTGAGGTTATTTGTGACACTGTCAAAAATAAGTTTTTATTATAGAAACCAAAAATCCCATTTGGCACAAAACCAAGAAAGAATTGGAGGAAAGGAACTATAAGCAGCAAGTATAGACAATTTTTTGAGGATATATGTTATAAAAAAAAAAAACAGAAAAATTAAGCCACTAGTTAGGTGATATTATAGCATATTCCTCTGTGATTGGAATGATGTCATAGAGTGGGGGAAAAGAATAATATGGAATTAAGAGAACTGCAGAAAAAAATGAGCCTAAGTAAATAAGAAGAGATGATTGTATGCACTAGAGGGAGTGTTAGTCTTAACCAGGACCACTGCAAATTCATGCTAACAAGAGAGAAAGTCAAGTCCATCCATTTACTTGGAAATAGAGATCATCAGGAATTATGAAAGAAGTAGTTTTGAGAGCATAAGAGTGAGCCAGCAGCTAAATGTGTTAAATAATGAGGGAGGGGGTCTGGAGGTGTATGTATGCCTGCATCAAGGAGGAATAGCAAGTGAGATGTCAATGGTCTTTACCTTTAAAGTTGAAATCTCCAGAGATAGGAAGTAAGAGTATAATTGCCTGGGAGTGGCTATAAGAAACAAGGAAGTCATTGATCCTACTTCTAGGCACAATGGTAAGAGAACAAACACTCGAGAAGACTTCCTGGGGGGAGCAGTGTCCTTGGTGGAATGTGTGCTTTCAGTTAGAGTGAGAACGTTCCAGAAAGATGCAATTTTCCAGGGACAGGAGTAAAAGGGTGTTGAAAATTGGAGAACATATGGGATGGGTTCCTGGTGATGGGAAACAACTGAAAAGTTTGGGGTTTCTTGTAGTTACTGACGTATACAAGGATTTTGAGAATGCCTAGGTTATTTTTGATGGCCTTTCTGGTAGTTTTGGTGGTAAAGTTTATTTTCTGAAAAGGTGGTAGTTTTCCACGCTCACTTCTTTCCTGATATGGGTGGGGTCAGAACAAGGCTGTTGAGTGGTGTTATGAGGAATGTGCGGTTTCTCAACTGCTTTTAGCTGTGCTTGTCTCTAGAGAGACTTGAAACCTAAGTCTGTTTTCATGTTTGGTGAAAAAAAATGTAGGGTGTTTACTGGCATTAAGTGATGTTTTTTTCTTTCTTTTTTTCCAGATAACGTGTTTAGCACATAATCTGGCACAGAGTAGATGTTCAGTAACTAGTGGTTTTTGGTATTGTTGCAATTGCTGAGAATGATTTTAAGGACTTGATATTTAGTGAGGTTTTTTCGGTTATTAAAATGTACAAATATGCCTAAAATAGCATGTTCTAGAAAAAATAGATGCAGTTTCTTATGATGTATGCAACATGAAAAATTATATATTTATGGATTTTTTGACTTATCTGCTTGTCAGGGTACCTTTTTTCAGCTGTTCAAAAAACATGTTTTTGATGTTACTGTAATAGGCTTACAACGTTATGTATAATTCTGGATACCACTGTAGTTAACTCAGTGAATCAATAAGATAAACATAAGCAAGTCCTATAATATCTAGAAGCCATTTCTTGCAACAGCACAGCCTTTAAACCCCAGTATTTGGTTATTCAGTTTTCTTCTCCATGTTTGTTTTTATTGACTCTATGGGTTTGCTTTGACCTATGGAGAATTATAGACATGAATTTTTCCACTTAACTAATTCTGATCCGAGAAATGAAATTTCTCAAAGGTGGGAAATGAAATATATTAATTTAGAAAGCTTGAAGTATGCAATGATATGCTCTAAACGACATGTACTTCAGAAATCTCCCTCTCTCTCTCAATCTTTTGGGCTGCCCATTCATTTGGCTCTAAGCATTTAGGTCATGACAGATAGTTACCTAAACTGAGTATGAATAGAAATGATTGGATTGCCCTGCTTTCTTGAGATAATAACCTTTATAAATGCATGCCAAACTTTCCAAATCTTTTTGTTTTTCTTTCCAGAAAAATTTATCATATTTGTCATATTTCTAGCCATGGTTGCCTAGTTTTGGAATCCTTAGAAATTATGGACTTAGGATCCCAGAAAGTCTTAGCTCTTTTAACAGAAGAAAATCAAACTATAACCATCACCTGGATGCTTTTTACGAATATTATAAGCCTGAACATAAGATGAACCATATAGTCCTGGTTAATAATTGTTATTATTAGCGTGAAAATATAGCATGATTGCTTATCATTACACTTTGCACAGTGCTTAGGATTATACTAAGCACTTTCACCCACCCCTTCTCTATTGATTCTCACGGTCGTCCACTGAGGCATGTGTTACTCTTTTCATATTACATATCACAGAACTTTGCTCAAAGAATTCAAGTGATAATGCTTAAAATTTCACAGAGAGCTGAAAAGGGAGACTAGAATTTGATTCAAGGACTTTCTTTGCAAATGCCAGGCCTTTACTACAAGGTGATGATTTGAAAAATTCTACCTGTTTATCATTTAACACCGCTCTCTTCAGCCCTAACTGTCCAAGTTCTATAACATATTTCCAAAGGACAACATGTCAATTCTTCCTTCAATACATTTTCTTCTTTTTTTTAAAATTCACATTTATATTGTCACTACTTTGAGCCTTTATGGTTTCACACATAGAGTCTTGCCTGTGCTCTTTCTCAAGTCCTATCTTCCTCAGATCTCTCCCTCATACTCTCCACCAGATCATTATTTATAAAATATGGTATCACATAACTCCAATATTTTAGTTAGTCAACATATTTTTCTTAAAATAATATTCAAATCTGGAATGGCCTAGAATTCTACTCATCCACAATCTGGTTAATGCCTTCAGCCTTATCCACTGTAACCCCTTTATTCCAGGCCTGGGAAAAGAGGAAAGGGAAGGCCACCTGCCATATATCTAAATATTTAAAAGATGTAAATCAAGCCATATAGTAAAAAAAATAGACTTTATTTTGCTTTCATATCAATGAAATTGAAAAATATGTGCAAAGCTGCGTTTTTATAAGACTTACAATGAGCAAAATATTAAGGGTGACTGAGTATTATTTTCTGCATTTCTGGGTCTTCTCATAATGGGATAGAGAGTTCTGGAGTCATAATTATCACATAGTTATTTAAAAGTTTACTTTTTTCCCTTAATTTCAGCAAATTACTAATTATTTAATGTACCATAAAATATTTTTCATAACTTGTGTGAATAGAAAGCAATACTCTAAAGTTGTGCTGTCTGATACAGTAGCCACTAACTACATGTGATTGCTCAAATTAAAATTAAAATGTAGTTTCCAGTCACAATAGTCAAAATTTAATGGCTTAATAGCTACATGTTGCTGGTAGGTACTACATGAGATGAGACACGTAGAAACTATTTTCGTCATGGCAGAAAATTCTATTGGAAAATATTGATCTAAAAGATTAAGAAATTAAATATAGGGGCCGGCCTGGTGGTGCAGCAGTTAAGTTCACACATTCTGCTTCAGCAGCCTGGAGTTTGCCGGTTCGGATCCTGGGTGTGGACATGGCACCACTTGGCAAGCCATGCTGTGGCAGGCGTCCTACATAGAAAGTAGAGGAAGATGGGCACAGATGTTAGCTCAGGGCCAGTCTTCCTCAGCAAAAAGAGGAGGATTGGCAGCGGATGTTAGCTCAGGGCTAATCTTCCTCAAAAAAGAAAAGAAATTAAACATAATTATATTCAAGATTCACATAAGTTGAAACATAGTCCTCAAAAATTTCAATTAAATAGAAAAACTCAAAATATTAAAATTACATTCCTTATGTTTTATAAAAGGTTGATTTTCTTCAAAAATGTAACATATTCTTTAAAAATCAGAAGACAAAATACAATTTGTGAGTGATGATATAAAAGTTTTAAATGAAAATAATTTAAAGTTCAGTTTTTTACTTAATTTTAAAAATTATCATTGACTTTACTAAATATTTTATAGAAAATCAGCTTTTTGCATTTCTAGTGTTTAGTGTCTGTCCACTTGCCATTGTAAACCGTGTTGTGTCTAGGTCTATATGTGTACAAATTCAAGAGGAATATACATTTTGTAATATTGCAAAATATTCTTCAGCTGCCATATGCAACTTGGGAGAATCCCACCTTAATTCATAGGTACCTCTGGAACCATAAGTTGGAACATTAAATGAAGCGAAAGATAGATATTTTGAACTATTACTGGGAGAATATATTTCAACAGGCAGAATCTATTTGCATTCACACTGTGGGAAAGAATTTAACAAGTTAATTAATTTGTCTTTTTCTTAGATGCTTCTGCCACTCAAATCCTCCTCAAACTCTGAAGCAATATTCATCTTTCACACTGGCAGTGGCCCAACTCTTAAACTTTCCTGGCATTTGGATGTAGTAATCCTTTTTTTGAGGACAAGATCTGAGGGAAGAATTTCCCTGGGGCCTGAACAGTGTTTGATGAGAGCAGATGTTTAGGGCATATAAGTTATTCTGTACTAGCACTAAGCATCAGACCCTGGGTAACATAGCCACCCAGGTGTGATATAATCACTTTATTTTTATGTGTGTCTATGACATGTGGGGCCCTCTAAAGCACCAGGCTAGCCAGAGGCTCCTCTTGCCTAGATCTAAGGGTGCTACTGCGCCACAAACCTTTTAATGCAAGCATACTGGTACCTTGGTTGACACTAAAATTTTCTGAATTTTCCATCCCTCTGCTTATGAAATTCTACTTGTAATCTTCTAGCTCTAAAACATTCCTATTTTTCAAGGTCAGATACAAACACTACCTTCTCTATAAAACCTTCCTAATTTAATCCTTACCAGAAGTAATCATTCCTTCTGATTTCTTGGCCTTTTATGCCTCGGCTTTAACTTAAGTTTGCAAGGAGTTATCTTAGGCCTGGGGGGGGAGTTGCAAGCAGCAGGATTTCAAGAACTTCCCCAGCCACGTTCAGTGAGAGAGTTTCTGGTTTTTTGTTTTATTTTGTTTGTTTGTTTGTCTTTTACAGTTGAGGCATCCATGTAAGATATTTTAAGAAAAATAAAAAGCAATCACAAATCCATGGAAGTCATTATACCTCTTATTATAGTAATTGATTTATGCACATGTACACATTCCATCATGAACTAGATTGCTACACCCACTAGGGAGAGAACAATGACATTTCACCACATCTTTGCTCAAATGTATATGTACTCCTTTTGAATAATACCATTATCTCTCCAGCCAGCAAGCATGGTCTCACCAATATTCACAATCAAGCAATTTCTATTTGGTCCCTATGTCTCGCTAAAGATTGTAATAAAGTAGATGCAAACAGATTTATGGGTTCTGAGCCACAGTTATCCAAGTCACATTCTATGCTTTATCATCTCTTCAAAGAGGGTCTTGCTACCTGAAGAGAATGACTGGGAAGGTGAGTAGTGAGAAGCCTGGGAGAACATAGTACAAATACATCTTCTGACAAGAAAGATTCAGGTTACTGTTCAAAGGTCAAAGCAGGGTTCCAACTTTACCTTGGTATCTGGCCAGCAGCCCAAGACTGCAACTCCCCCTAACCACACACTCATATAGCCATGATATCAGGAGAAAACCAAACCACAAACGTAAGAATATAAAAACTCACCACGTTAGAACTAGTACCAATAATCGAGTTATTGCCAAAATCCTAACTTGAGGAATCAATCGTTTTTCTCCCCCTTACTACATTGGTTTTAAATCTCAATTAGCATAATAAATTATCCTTCTAATTGTCTGTAATGACGTACACCTTGTTCTAAGTATTTCTTAGCTATATTTGCTTCCCAAGCGACCCGAAGCAACCCTTGCGAGTAGGCTTGCCGGGTAAAATACAGGAGATGCAGTCAAATTGAAATCTCAGGTAAACAATGGATACTTTTGTAGTATAAGTAAGTGTTAAATATTTCATGGAATATAATTACACTAAAAATATGCATTGTTTATCTGAGATTTAAATTTAACTGTGTCTCTTATATTTTAATTTGCTGAATCTGGCAATCCCCATTGTGAGTGTAGCCTTTTTTCCCTTCCTTTCTCTTCATATTTCTGTTAGTCTGGTTAATGTTTATTTCCTAGTCCCAGACGGGGAGCTAGAGCAGGTTCTTTTCCCTCTAGCCCAGAGATTTAAAACCATTGCTATGTATTTGAACTACGGGAAGAGCTCCAAAATAATGTGCATGACCAGGAACCACTTAGATCTGGAATGAGGACCAGGTATTTGTACTTTTAAAAGCTCCCGATGTTACAGTAATAAACAGCTGTTATATTAAGAACCACTCACAGAACTTAATGGCATCTTTCTACCTGCTTAAGACCAGGTAGAAAAGAAGCAAATTGTTCTCTAGCTAAAGAGGAGACTAAGGGTTACAATTTGTAAATACTCCACCATGTAGGAGTTGACCCAAACTGACAGCAGAGAATTACTGATAGAGATATCTTGTCAGAATATAAATTGTTCCTTCCTAGTCTGGCTAGAACAAAGCCCACACTGTTGTCATGGATCCCAGCAGCTATCTCAGCAGCTATTTAGCAGCGGCACAGGGCACGTGCTTGCCTCTCCTGCCCTCTTTCTAAGGCTAAGTGGGTGGGCGCAGTGCAAGCAGGATGCAAGCGTTTTAATCACGTGGAAGTTGGCCTGTGTGTACAGGTTGGGCTACCACGGTTCACAAAGAATGGCTGGATATTTAGAGACTAGATTTCCCCAGGCAAAAAAAAATAATTACCAATCCTTTTAAAACTATAACAAAAAGCATTCTTTCATTTCAAACATAATATTGGTGTCTAAATTAAAAAGCTGCGTTATAATTAAGTTGCATTAGTCCATTTTATATCTGTAAACTAAAGACTTTAGTTACATTAGTGAATGATCTGGTGACTCCAGAAGTAAAGTCTTGTTACTAAGTTGTATTTGTTCCAAGTATCCTAGAACCTTACTACTCAAATTGTGTTCAGAAAAGCAGCAGCTGGACACCATCTGGGACCTTGGTAGAATCTCAGGTCCCACCCCAGACCCAGGAATCAGACTCTGCAGTTTCACAAGATCACCAGGTGATTTGTACGTGCATTAAAGTCTGAGAAGCATTGAGCTAGACCCCTGTGTAGGTCATGCCCCAGAGACCTCTGCAAAGACAGTATCAAAGCACAATACAGTAGGCAAATAATGTACACTGAAATACTCGGTGATTAATTAATAACATCTTGTTTTTTTTAAAGGGTCCTTAAAATGCTATGTTTTTTCAACTTTGTCAATCCAATGGTATCTATGCAAAGTAAACTGTTTTTATATTTATGTCAAATCCATCATAAATCATGTAGACCTTGTGGAAAATAAAAACATGTTTTCAATTTATTTGCAGAATCAGACATAGAATTTGAGTTATGCAAAGGCATCTTAGAAGTTATACCATCCAGCCCATTCATTTTATCAATAAGAGACGTTAAACAACTTGCTTAGAGTCAGAGAGTCAACATTCCGATGACCGAGT
Source organism: Equus caballus (assembly GCF_041296265.1). NCBI lineage: Eukaryota > Metazoa > Chordata > Mammalia > Perissodactyla > Equidae > Equus > Equus caballus. The sequence goes on along the minus strand of NC_091715.1, from coordinate 21,034,751 downwards.
CAGTGCTCATACTTGTACAACATGCAGCCTTTTCTCATGGTTGCAACATGAAACATGGAACTACTCTTGATTGCCCAAGACCCTGGACTCACTGTATATAAATAGTTGGTTGATGACAATTCACTTAATCCCAAGATTTGGGGATTATAAATTAATACAAACTTTCTGGAAGGTCATTTTTTCATATAGCATAAAAGACTTAAATTAGACATGTCTTTTGCTGAAGCAGGTTTACCATTAGTAGTTTATACTAAAGAAAAAAGAATTTTTTCTCCCAAGTTCTATAAACCTTAGCTTATATTATATATAACCCTTAGGTTGTAGAATAGGAAACCTCATAAAGACTGCCACTTCTGAGCGCTTAATTAGTTAATGTAACTGAGAAATATGATACGGTCTTATCATATAGATCAGAAAGAAAACTATAAATTCAATAATGAACTGGGAAAAGAGCCTTAACTGACAATTAAGAAAGGAAAAAGTTCAAGCATATGAATCCTACTAGTAATCAAATCAATACCAATTAAAAGAAGAGTGGCAAAATACTTGGTCAAATAACACATTGAAAATTTATTAATTAGTTAATTATTTCCATACCTCGTTGGTGAGGGTGCCGTACGACAGGCACTACCCTGCATTGTGGGGAAAACCAACTGTTAAAAATTTCTGGAGGGTTAATTTTTTTCATCAAGCATCAAAACCCTTAAAAAACAGCATGTCTTTTGCCTAACCAAGTCTATTTATAGAAATTTATACTAAATAAATAATCTTGGCTGTTTACAAAAAGATGGCCTTGAGGGTAATTAGCAAAAGTCAATGTTTAATAATCAACTTTAATAGCAAAAGTATGGACATTCATCAAATAAATTATAATACATTTTTATGAACTCAAACTTAATGGAACCATTAAACTGGATTTTGTAAAAAAAAAAAAAAAAAAAAAAACCGTGAAGTTATATTGCACATATTTTTATAGAAATTTACAAAAAAGGAACAAAATTTTCAACAAAATAATCTGTTCCAAGTTTTAGATACTAAGAATAAATATCAACCTATGCAACATATATATTCTGGGAATTAGATTATGGATGATTTTTATTTCCCCTTTTAGGCTCTTTGAGATTATCTTGATTTTAGCAATTAAAAGTAGTAATAAATTATAGTAGTCTATACAGAAGTCAAAATATATTGACATACACCTGAAATTTATATAACGTTGTAAACTAATGTTACCTCAACAGAAAAGTAATAATAAACTATATATTATCTAATAACTATATATTATATATAACTATATATTACCTTTGATAATTTACATATATATTATCAAAGATAATCATAAATTATGTATTTTCAGACATTACAATAGGAAAAGGACTAGACAATTATATTTGAAAGTTTATATGTGCATATATGAAAGAAATAGTAAAGAGGGAAGTAGTTTGGAGTTAGAAAAGAATAACAGCTTTTGTTTGTTTTTTCTGTCATACAAACAGGGTTTAATTCTCCAGATCTGTTACTCCCTCAAAGTCATAACATCTTTGAGTTTTAGTATCTTTCCCCATGTTTTTTATTTGAAATACTTTACATGGTTCTCAAAACATATTATAAAATATGATTAGATTTATATTCATAAAATAAAGCAAAAGATACAATTACCTATGTAGTTAAAAGCGAATGAAAAAATTTAAGCTATTTGAAAGGAAAATTAATTGCATTTAGTTAAATATAAAAAATTGTAAGTTGCTTAATATCAGGGAAAAATGATGCTCACCTTGAGATATTCCATGTTCTGTGTTTTCCCATTCATGCCTATGAAATTCCATATACATCTGTGTTAATATTACCTTGGACTCAAAAAGAGACATGACAGCAATTTTGCAAATGTTTCTGGCTGTATAAAGGACTGCTGTTTGTCCTTTATCTACAGTAGTGAAACTCTTAGTTTTTAGCTGGGTTTCTAGTGCACCAACCATATTTTGCATCTTCCATGTGGCCACATGACTAAGCTCTGGACAAGGGGATGTACATTGGAGTGGTATGAAAAAATTCTAGAAAGTGTTCTTAAATGGAGGATGCTTCTTTTTTTTTTTTTTTTTATTAATGTTATGATAGATTACAACCTTGTGAGATTTCAGTTGTACATTATTGTTAGTCATGTTGTGGGTACACCTCTTCCCCCTTTGTGCCCTCCCCCCACCCCCCCTTTTCCCTGGTAACCACGGATCAGATCTCCTTGTCAATATGTTAACTTCCACCTATGAGTGGAGTCATATAGAGTTCGTCTTTCTCTGACTGGCTTATTTCGCTTAACATAATACCCTTGAGGTCTATCCACGTTGCTGTGAATGGGCCAACTTTGTCTTTTTTATGGCTGAGTAGTATTCCATTGTGTATATATACCATATCTTCTTTAGGGAGGATGCTTCTTTAGAGGAGAAATCCTCCTCCCTTTTTTTTCTTTCCAGTTAGCTGGAAGGCAGACACGATGTTTGGTCTTAGAGCAGCCACCTGACCACAATGAGGAAGTCACACATAAGGATGGCAACACATCAACAGTCTTCTGCAACTGCTATATACAATCTTTGGAACAACTGTCTAGGCTATTATTTCAAAGCAAAACAAACTTATTTCTTATTTAACCCCCTGTTATTTTGATGTCCTCATCATCCACAGCCAAGCCAAAGTTTACCTGATAGAGTGACTTTTTGGATTACCTGCACCTTTGTTTTTATTTTGCTGAAAGGAGGTAGGAAGCAGCATTGACTGCTCTCTGTGGAAACTGGAAATTTATTTGTCTGATTGCACAATCGCTTGAGCTTAGTCTTTCTATTAGCAGTTACTGCTGTTATTTTTACCTCTTCATAACTCAACTGTGGCTCCTCTGGAAACAGGATTAGATGGATCCTGTCTGAACAGAGTAACAGAGCAAATTCCATTGTGTAATTTGCTGATATAGCTTTTCTTCCAGGTTACAAAATAAGTCTCAAGAGTAGTGGGTAAAAACAGCTATAATTTAAGAGAGTGCTTTTTACAAGGCTTTCTACACATCCACCACTATTAATTTATGCAGTACCCACCTCCACATTAATTGATAGAAGGGAAAAAACAGGACAGTTAAAATTTCTGAGTAAGCAAAATAATACTCAATTGAATTTTGTAATAATCCATGGAAATGTGAAGTTATTATGATTTAACACTTAAGCAAGTTACCTGCATAGAAAATATACTTCCATATATTAAAAACTGATTGAGACTTCAGTTGTTATGAAAATACAGAGATATTTTTGGGCCCTTTGAACTACATATATTTAATAATGTTTAATTTCATATTCTTATGTGCATGATTTTCCTTTATTATATTGATCTCTCTGTGATATTAGTCTGATAAAAGGTAGATCAATGTGAAAGAGAATAACTTATTTTGCATCATAATAATGAAATAATTTAGGCAGGGTATGTTACATTAATGTTGAAATTTGAATTAAATATATTAAATATAAAAATATTAAATATATATAAACATATTAATGAGGAAGCATTGATCATATTATTCCTGATACCTGAAAATGGAGAGTTTGTCTATTTTTCTATTTATAAAAAACATTTACATCTTTATTCTAAATTACAATCCTTCAGAATTTAAGATAAAAGTAAGATTATTGTATGGTTATTTTAGTTATCTTTTCTAAAATGAACTTGATAAAGGGAAGAGAAAAAGATATTAAAATAATAAATTAAAATGATAAATCTTCATGGAAGGCATTCAGTTTTAGCTATAAGTTGTAGCTGAATACTTGTAAGTATAAACAGCACACCTATTAATCTCTTTCTTTGCAAAAATGTAAGAATGAAGAATAAATACTAATCTTATTGGATATTGATTAGCAAACATATTTGGTTAGTTGATTAGCTGCTAAAAAAGACAGTTTTATTAGGTTTACCATACTCCTTACAACAAAAAGAAATTACAAGCAACTCATACCCTATATTCTTTTGTCTCCAAGGAGCCTTTTGAATGTTGCTTTTACATAATGGTCACAGAGACTCACAGCTTTTAGGTAGTCTACGGATCCCCAGGGACATAATGCTCTTCGGCACATCCAGGAGTATTGCTTGCTTTACATACAAATGATAAAATTCTATATTTTCACCACCCCTTCCTTTTGTGAAAAAGACAGAAAGTTATATATATATACACACACATGCACAAATGATTTTTTAAGCAAAGTGAATTTTCATTTAATAGTATAGCTATTCTGCCAAAGAAGATTTGAGAAGAAGCTATAAACTTCAGCCCTTACCTGTTTATTTAGTTGTAATCCTTCAAATGAACCAAGGACTCTAGCATCTCACTCTCCAGCCCTATTGGCTACAATAGTTTTGGATGAAAGTGTGAAAATGGCATCCAACATGCTCTAGTAGAATTAAGTCTGGTCAATGCAGAGATTCTTTACAAAATCACAACTTTATTTGGAAAACAAGATGTTCAATTATAAGACATGGAACATAAGAAAACTATTATGACATTCACTGTTTCTCTATTCAACTGAGAGCTAATGATGTTTGATAATATTTTTTTTTAGTTTACAATATTCACTATAAAGCATTTCATATTACTTATAGAAAAATTAGCCTGTTGCATAAGGAAAAAAGTGGAGGAAAAATTCATACAAAATAACAACCACTCAGATCAACACTGTAATCTCTTTGGGACAAGTTTTTCTATACACATACACATCCATATACAGTGGAATGATAATGGAATCTTGTACTTGTTTGTCACATGTCACAAACATTCTTACATTACTAAATATGTATCTAAAGAATCTTTTTAATGGCTACCAATAATGATGCTGGCTGAGACACTGTGGGCAAGAAATAAAATTCCATACCCAGAATAGGGGTTTATATCTGAATGAATATGTCACTGATTCTTTAGGGAGTCCTCACAAGGAATACTGTCCTACCAGGGGCTTGGCATTGGTTTCTCTTGCTGGCATTCAGAGGCAGCAATAACTAAATTAGCCTTAGTAAGTAGGGAGGCCATGTTGCTGAGCCCATGCTACCCTCTATCTCTGCCACCATGACCCCTCCATGTGCCCATCATGACAGTTCTGCGGTGGCCAATATTGAAGATTGGCTGATAACGACTGGCTAAATGATTTTGTCTATTTGGTTGTTTAGTGCCTCTTCCATGGAGGATGTTTTCTGGAGGGTGTTAACGTGTGATACAAAGATATTCTTGTCTAGTTCCCACTGTCATGTCTATCCACATGCCTTTATTCCAGACCTTCTTGTCTCCAATCTCCCAATCTTTCTCTTTCCAGGACCCTGATAAGCTGATCAGGCCATTTGCCACCACCTGTGAATACATATATATTCTAACTTGTGGTCATTTCTTATTTTACATAAAGTGAATGACTAGATGTATTGTTTTCAGTTCTATCCACTGGGAAGGTTTTCCCTCCTCACTCTTTAAGGTCATTCCTGACAGTGCCTATAATATAGCCATTATCCCTTTTCAGAATTGTCCCATATTCTGAGCTGGCATCAGTAGAGAAAGCCCAGGTTTTTCTTCTTTCAGCTAGTCATTCAAGACATTTTATGCTGAGATAGATGTGAACTGAAAAAAGACCAAGGTGGCAGCAGTGGTGAGTGACATAGGAATCTGAGCTGCTTGCTTAATTATTTTCTGGGGGTAATAAAAGAAAAGAGTGAGCTCAATTCAAAAGCTGAGGTTGACCTTAAAGGAGCTAACAGCTGGAGACTGTGTGCCAACCACAGTCCTTGCTGCTGATCAGTGAATCCTTTCATAAATCTAGGCTAATGCCATTTTTATTATTTAAAACTGAATTTAGAATTAGTTTTATAAGCTCTAAATACTAATGTAATTTAATCACAATTAGAATTTAGATATTGATTGGAGATAATTTTTTTAATAATATTAAATCTTTCTAATAAAGATCATGACATGGCTCCATTTAACCAAATCTTCTTTTGTCTCTCAATAGTTTTAAATTTTTGCTCATATTGACTATTCCTCATTTGGTTTATTCCTCTTTATTACTTTTGTCCTCTTATAAAATGTTTTCCATTGGTTATTGATTTAATAAAATGTTATTAATTACTTCTGGTTTATGAAAGGGGAGGTTCATAGATTCTATTCTTATTTATATAATTTTTCGTTATTTATCTTGAATTTTTCAGATAATCATATAATTTACAAATAGAGACATATTCAAATATTGAATAATTCTTGCATGAAAAGGATAAACCCTACTTGATCGTAGTGCTTGTTTACATACAAAAATTATATATATATTTCATTTTTTATAAAAATATTAACTTCTATACGTGTTTTATGTACAAGATGTTACATCTTTATTCTCTCCTAATACTGTGTATCTGCATTTTCTGTTTGGGGGGTTTAGTTTTCCCAAACACTGTTATCAGTGCTTCTTGAACTTTTCCAGTGCCTGTTCCTAATACACTCGGTGAATTCAAGTTCTTGGGTTTCTGCAAAAAGCATGAAGTTTTTCTTTTGACTCATGTTTTTTCTACAAATCCATATAAATTTTGTAAAATATTGGATGATATACACCCAGTTCTTTTAATATTAAAATAATTATATTTGTTACTTTCTTTTGCTTTGTTTCCTCTGATTACTCAAGGAATATTGATGGTTGTTCATGTCCTGAATGCTACTGTCACCCTGGAAAACTAATGGTCATCCTTGTTGCAAAAAGTTGATCTAATTTAGAGATCAGCCAACTAAGACAAGTAGGCTACATCTTGCCTGCTATTTGTTTTTGTAAATAACATTTAATCGGAACACAACCACATCCATTCATTTATGTATTGTCTATGACTGATTTCATGCTATAATGACAGATTTGAGTAGTTGCGACAGAGATCATATGGCCTGCAAAGCTTAAAATATTTACTCTATGGCCCTTTACAGAAAAAGTTTGCCAATCATGGATATATCAATCTACTCAAAAAAGTTTTCCTGTATTTTTTCAAAAATGCAAAGTTTCTCTGTTTCCTAATGAATTCATACCTAACTATATCTTTATGATATCTCTTCTAATCGTCTTGGTTTTATTTTATCATTGCTTTTCTAAATATTTTCCCCCAAATATTTTGATTTTTAAATTTAAAGTTTTTGCTTTTAATCTCTAGTTTTATTGAACAATGCTCCAACAATGATACCTGTACAAAATCCACATTTGAAAATGTATTAGGGTTTTCCTTATGGCCTATGATGCCATTTTAGGAATATTCTAAGAATATTTGACAAGATTTTTAAGTCCCTGGAAGGGACAAATTTAGAAGTACATCTATTTAATTACTCTATTTGACTATTTTAGTTGCCAAAGCCGGACAGATGTATGTGAAACATTCTCAAGCTAAAACTTGGCCTTGTGAAATGGACTAAAGATTTGTCAGACTGAATAAGAAAACTTTATGGGATTAGAAGTGTGGAAAGAAAAAGACAAAAATGAATTTTGTAGATTTAACAGTACAAGTTCATAGGTAATACAAATGCACCACGGTGGCATGCCTATGGACACTAGAGTTTTAGGATCAAAAACCTGCTGTCCCATGATGCCATTAGGGTACCAGGCTGCCAAGATAATAGAGTTCCTTTCTGATTACAATATCCTTGAATTAATAGAAAACTTAGATCCTGGTAATGAATCTTTGAACCTATCTTCTAATCTTAAACACATTTGCATTGACCCTCTGATTCTTCCCTAATTGATTTAAATACATGGCAGCGAGTCCAGAACCAGCAGTTAATTTGAATCTATGACATGAAATAAGGACCAGGCTGGAAAACCATTTCTTTCTTCTCTATTTCTTCTTTACACAAAATAAAAAGGCTACTAGCTTCCTGAACATGAATTGTTATATTCACTGAGTGTAGGTTCTATAACATAAATTTTATGAGAACTTTGATAATCAGTTAATGATAATTATTTACATTTTATAAAAAATGGAAAAGTAAGTTTTCATATAGGTACTTTGAAAAAAATTATAACTTTTTAAAATAATAGTATAGAATTTATATATTAGTGGTTACAAGATAAATACATAATACCCAAGAGCCACACGACTTGTCACTTCATCAATCTATTTTTTGGAATGAAATATGATAGATATTATGTGGAATTGATGTCACAAAGGAAAACATTTATAAAAATGAGTCAAGAGTTGCTTTTGGTTAAGGAAAACTGCAACAACAGATGCTGGAAATGAATTTTATTCTTAAAATGCCTAATAGTAAACTATTTTTTTCATATTTTAGTAGAGTTTGCAAGGATTGCTTCAATTTCAGAAAGAGTTTCCAATTCCCTTTCTTCAGAGTATAAAGTGTTTAATCACCATTTACTTTTACTTGAAATTAGTGCATAATAATATAGAAAGGCAATTAAGAGGGAGAATATGCCAAAAATCAGTACAAACTTGCATTATTGCCAATAGAGGACAGAAGAACTGCAAAATATTTTTATTATTTAAAAAAGAATGGAAAGTAGGATTCAAATTAAGAATCAGTCTATGGAAAACTGCCACAAATCAACCTTTGAAGAAATAATTAGTTTTTAAGGATGCCTAGCATCTCCTTAACATCCTACAGTGATATATCAGCTACTCCTAGAAAATATCAGCAGTAAGTCACAGGGCCTTTTAACGTCAATTAATTTAATATTTAAAAATGCTCTTTAAAAAAAGAAAAAGAGCTTGGCCTATTTTTCAAATTAATACTTTACAATTTGTCATGTTTAGGCACAGCAGCCTTTTCAAGATATGTTTTAATATTTGATTTACTTTTAAAATGTGACTAGCTAAAAACTGTGATCCTTTTACTTTCTCTTTGTATATAGGAGTACTTTCAACAAATCACAGATCTTATTAGCGATCTAGACTTTTAAATGTGGGTATTAGTTTCCTAAAGAAAAAAGAAAGATTAAACTTTAGTTGTTTACAATATCACATCTGGATAAATCAAAGTAATTTAAGTGACAACAAATCCCTAATCATCTCAAATACTGAAAATAATTTTTGTTTTGCTGGTTATTTTACCTTTCATCCAGATATTTGCAACATAGGCATAATAAACTCTTGAATTATCTCTATGTTGCAAATTAATAGAAGGTTTCACCAGAGTTGAGGAGTTAAGTTTGCGTTGTGGACAGCAAACATGCTTCCCAAAACTTTAAGATGTTGAGTAATGTTTTGTTCTGGTTTGCAGAGTGACTCGAGAATGGGACAGCAATAAAAGGGCAAAGAGGCTAGAAAATAAAAGAAAGAAAGGACAGTTGTATTGGAAGGATTCACAGAGTCCTCAAAAGTATTGTTTTCTTAAATTCTCTCCTACTTTTAAGGGATCACTGAACATTTTGTTACCACTTTATTAAATTGAAAGAAAAACTCAGATTGCTTGATACCATTAAAAAGCAATGAATCACATACTCATTTATTTAACTTCAGACATAAATTCTTGTAAATCCATGTGTATGAAGGAAATTTTTTGCTTGGATGAGATGCTCTAGAGTGATCCCTGTGTAGGAGATTTCTCTAAGGCATGCGAATGTCATACATAATACATTGTAAAGTTACTTTTTTGAAAAATGGTTGTTTTAACATTCTGTTTCACACACATGAACAACTCTATGCAGGGATTTCTCCAATAGACGGTGTCACTAGTTTTTGTTTGTGAATTGGCCACATTAGGTGGAATCATTTTTGAGATTTTCAGATTCAGATCCTGAGCATGTGATTAAAAACTTGTCAGACCAAGAGATTCATAAGTACTTGGCGTGAAAATTTTAAAAATAGATAACAGTCAAGGCAATTTACCAAGGATTTCAATTCTGAAGTCTGGCATTTAACGTGCAGTCCTTATAGAATATAATTTAGAAAGTACATTGAGTGTCCCCAGATACACACTACTTAAGCACTATGTATGATATTTCCATTTTCTTTTTACATTGTTGGATCTCATTTCACTCAGCAAGGTATTTGTTGGCTTTACTGAATGAAAAGGAGAAAAGAAAAACATATCTGTTTAAATTCCAGAACAAAATATGAGTCCTTACCAATACAATGCTGGGGACTTAGGCTATAATTTTTTGTGAACGGAAAAGCCTTATAATATGTGTTTAAGAGTGTGTGTGTATTCACGGGTATGCATTTGCAGAGGCTTGGGAGAGGGGCAAGAGAGGGTGAAAGACAAATCAGACAGATTAATGTGTGATTTCAAGAACCATGAATATTAGAAGTTACACTGATTGTGAACAAAGATAACGAGATGGTCATACGTAGAAGAGAAATGAAGAGCCAAAGGAACATATCAAAGTGAGTCACTGAGAAGCAGGAAGGAAATATTTAGAACACTCTTATGTATATGTACTTTCACTCTTTGTGTCTTTGTTAATGTTGTAGTTAGAGAAAATGTTGACTTAAAATCCATTGTCTACATTTAGAATCATTCGTAGGATCATATCTGAGATTAATTTATACTGCAGAAAGATCTTTCTAGTGGTAGTAGTTCCCTGTTGCTGCTAAAACAAATTACCACAAACTTGGTGGCTTTAAACAACTCAGTTTGTTTTCTTCCAGTTCTGTAGGCCAGAAGTCCAACAGAGGTCTCACTGTGCTAAAATGAAGGTGTCAGCAGGCCTGTGTTCCTTCTAGAGCATCTAAGGGAACATCTGTTTCCCTGCCTTTTCCAGTTCCTAGAGGCCACTTAAACTTCTTGGTTCATGGCTCCATCACCATCTTCGAAGCCATTTTTGTAGCACTCATTCTCCTCTCTGACCTCTCTTCTCATCGTCACATCTTTCTGCGACTCTGACCCTCTTTTGTCTCTCTTATAAGGACCCTTGTGATTACATTGGGCTCACCTGATTAATCCAGAATAACCTCCTCGTGTCAAGATCCTTAACTTCTTACATCTGCAAAGTCCCTTTTGTCACACAAGGTAACATTGTCACAGATTCTGGCAAGTAGGATGTGAACATCTTTGTGGGGCGGGAGGGGGCATGATACATCCTCAAACACCACTATACCCCTCTTACTCTCTCATTGTACCCCAATATCATCCTTCAGAGCAGTCATCACTTTTTCTATCTCACATTAGACTCCATGAGGGTTGAGGACTTTCTGGTGTAGGTTGCCATTTTATACCCAGTGTGGGGTGTAGTAGTACCTGGCATACAGCAAGCACTCTAGTTCTTGAATGGACAACCAAAATATATCCAGATCTCAGATATCCTGATTCCTAGCCAGAGATTCTACATCATAATGCTACTTTTTCAATTAATATTATCGTTTTGTCACACATATTATCTGAAAGTAGTTCCTATCGATTGGCTTTACACTTGAACTAAATAAAATGCCTTCCTTACTTTAGCACAACTGAGAAGTTGCTGCATGCTCATCTTTAATACATACAAGATCCTCAGGTTCAGATTGTAGTTAAACTGGATCGTGACACATGCTAGAGAATTTAGTCACTTAGTCCTATTTTTACATCTCATAGTTTACCAGGGACAGAGAAAACATGCCATGATAAAGAAGTTGCAATTTTGTTTTGTGAGACATATTCTGAAAACCTGAAAAAATGAGTTGAAAAAAATCACTCTTTTATACATTTTTAACTACTTAAATTTAGATGGTGTTAAAGGATGCAAAATAATATATTTGAATCTATTTCAAGATTTGGGAAAACATGCTCCTGTTATATATTGTAGAAAGGTGATTTGTGTCTGAAAGGTTAGTCCAAGAAGATTAAGATCCCTCTAACACAGAAAACAAGAGAAATGCTCCATCCACAGGTTGCCATGGTTTCACTTTAGCAAAAAACTGAAATTGGAAGGTCACCAATAAGTTCTGAACATATTCTTTTTTACGAAAAGAAATCATATCAATGCAGTGTAAAATCCTAGCAAGATTTAGAACAATACAGGTACTTTGAAAATTACAAAACCATTTGTCAATACCATATTAAGCTGATTTATTACCCTCTAGTGCCACAGCCTTTTATCTGCTGATGGGGATCCAGTTAAGAAATAAGATTATGACTCCTTTCTTGAAGTTTTCCCATACTATTTTCTCAGAAAATAAAGTTAATTAGACAATAAATCACTGTTTGTATTACTTCTCAACTAGTACCAATCTAAGAGGTGGATATTGAGTTTGAAAAAAATTTTCCCCTCCTCTGCATCAAAATTAGATACAATTACTTTCAGTCAAATGATACAGAAGACTCAATGGTTGCAAGGAAGGAAACACAATTTTATCTAGATTAAAGAACAAAATAGTATTAGAAGGACAATGTCTCCCTAGATTACTTCCTAATAGCTTCATGGTGAGTCTCCAATATGAAAATGCCAAGGAAGATTTTAACTTCTCCTATGTGGGTTCCCACTTTGGTCACATGCCTCCCTCCTCTATGAATGGCTCATTTGACCAAGTAAGGAAAATCAGATGATTGATGTAAATACACTCAATTGCCTTCTTGCTTGCCTCTCTGATAGGGATCAGGATGGCATTTGTTACTAAAAAAGGATGTAGTAGGTAGAATAATGACCCCTCCAAAAAATCCACAGCCTAATCCTCAAAACCTGTGAATATATTTGGTTACCTGGCAAAGAGGCATTAATCTGGCAGATGGAATTAATCAGGTGACCTTAAAATAGGGAGATTATTCTGGATTATCCAAGTGTGCCCAATGTATTCACAAGGATCCTTAAAAGTGGAGTAGGGAGGCAGAAGAGAGTCAGAGAAAGAGAAGTGACAATGGAAGAAGAGCCAGAGAGATGCTATGCTATTGGCTTTGAAGATCGAGGAGGAGAACCATGAGCCAAGAATAAGAGTAGCCTCCAGAAGATGGAAATGGCAAGGAAATGAATTCTCTCCTAGAGCCTCCAGAAGGAATAGAGCCCTGCTAACACCTTGATTTTAGCCCAGTGGGACCTGTGTGGGCATATGACCCACAGAATATGAGATAATAAATTTGTGTTGTTTTAAGCCACAATGCTTGTGGCATCAATCAAGTCATGGCAGTGATTGAAGGCTAATGCAAAGAGAAGCATAGCACAAATATGATCAGGGAGCAATTTCTGTAAGCAAAGCAACAGCCTTATTTTGCAAGTCATATATTTCTCCTTACTCAACAAAACAATTATTTTTTTTTTCTAGTTTTCTTTTTCATGGGGTTGACATTGGAGGAAACTGCAGCTTAGTAATAAGAATATTTCCTCCAATGAGAACTATTAGACTTTATATGACTAATAGTCTTCTTTCAGAGGAGAAATTATTCTAGTGCTTTAAAAAATGTGTTATGTGAATCGAGTGATATTCTTCATTTTTTCAAGAATTTAGGATTTAGCTTATTAATTTATATGAACTCTTTATATGATAGACATTGTTTCCGTCAATATTGAGGTTAATATTTTCCCAGTTAATTGTTTTAATTTAAAATATTCAGATAAGTTCTTTTGTTTTATAAACCTCTTCATATTGTATATAGGCCATTTAATATACTTTAATTTTTACTTTTCTGATAAAACTTTCCTCATTCACTTCTCCATTGTTTTAAAATACCTGATTTGTCGTATGTTAAAATAAATCATTACATGTAACTAACCCGCCTCTCCAGGATTGCTTAGGGTTGATGCTTTTTTGACACTTGATTTTTCAGAGGTCTTAGGGAATGGAAGCTTATAAGCAAAAACAGCATGCAAACAAACCTATAATGTAATTTGTATTGAGATAATATTTACTTGAAAGCAGAGTTGCAGTTTTACACTACATACTTAAATGTAACACAGAAATGTAGCTCCTTTGTTTCCTATTGAGAACTCAAGAAACAAAAAGCAAAACAACTTTCTTCCTAGGACAAGACTTGTTTTCTGGCCATAGTAAAGATTAACCACAATAACTTGTACTAAACATGTCCCAGTGAATCAATGACCAGTAAACAGGCTTTTGAAAACCAGCCAATGTGCAGTAGCCTCACCCTTCTGAAGGGCTACCAGTTAGCAGCAGTCGTACTCCTGTAATCATGCTTCCATGGCTAGAGACCAACCAGTGCCTGAACATTCCATTTCTGCGGTCTGCCCATAGCTGAACTCCTTGCTTCTCTAAACTCTATACAAGATCAGCACTTTGCTTTTTTCAGAGAATGTGTGGTATGAACACTCTCCTTTCCTTAACAGGCAATAAATTCAGCTTTTCTATTTCAGATACTGAGTGGTAGCTTCTTCCTTCAAGACTTTAATTGCTGCTGTCTTCCACACAAACCATCCTCATCTCATCCACCCAACCCTCTCACTCAGGAACAAGCCTGCACACATGCACACACACACGCACACACACACAGTCAAGAAAAAATTTAAAATTGGCAATCAAAATTAAAATGTCATTTTTTCAGTTTAGATTTTATCTTTGATATAAATCAGTCTAATTCAAGTAAAGTTTCCCTTTCCTCATTTCTCTCTCATTCCCTTGATTCTCTGCAATAAGGAACCTGGGGGGTTAGTTGGGCTTTACTTACTCTTATGGGGAAAAAAGGGAACCTTGTCTTCACAAAGCGTATGGGAGTGTAGATGATTTGCTCTCCTGGCAGCAGGAGAGAGGAGGGATTCAGTTTCAATTATTGTCCTGTGGTTTCTCTCTGGTCTCAGATGCACAGCGGCAGGTTGGCTCTAGTTTTTGGACTGGTGATCAAGTTTAATAAAGAGGTCCCGGATTGACGTTCACAATCTATGATAATGGCCATTTGTTCTCTATATTGCAGCCCCTTTGTCTACCTTTGAGTCCACTGGCTCTCTTAGCACCTCTGAGTCTTCTCACTAGGGCACTTATACACCCAGGCAATGGGAAACCAAGGTTGCCTCAGACTCATCTATATAGTCACCTCCCTTTACCACCACTGTGCTGTCACTCTGAAGATTGTTGGATTTGGTCTAGAGAAAGGCTTATCAGATACGCCCAGGCTGTCAGATTCCTACAAGTTGTATCCAGGGAATGATACCTCTTGTGCCCCTGATGTTCTCAAGATCTCCCATACTTATCTTGGTGTTTCTAAAGTACTCCTTTCCCTGGTTTCAGCCCAGTTGTGAGTAGATTGAACACACCTTTTCCCATGACTTCTCTCTTCCACTTCTCACAAACTACTAAGGAAGAAGGGCAGACTTACCACTTCTTCTTTTATATCATGGTTTTCTCTAGATTGTATCCTTCCTCTCTATAGAAACTAAAATTCACAGCTCAGATAAAAGGGTTATCCTCTCTAAAATACAAGATTTCTCTATGATCTAGTCTTCCATTTCTCAATATGTTAATGGAACCTAAAGGAATTTTGAAAGTCCTTTCTCTCTTGATAAACTCGGCTTTTAAGATTCTTTTGTGGTTGTAACTCAAAGTCAATTTGGGATCCCAAAAGCTAGCTATTGATCTCTCATTTCTCTTTGTATTCCTATTCCAACAATTCTCATCTTTCCCAAGTCAAATGAATGCCTCTGACTGAATAGGGGGAAGTAATAAGCACAAGAATGTAAAAAATAAGTGAAAATGTGTTCATTTTTGTGAAAATGTTATCTCCAATACATATTGATACAAATTTTTTGCCATAACACTTAAAATGTTTTCAAAATATATTCATATGTAATTCTTGTGTTTTAAGATAACTCAAAGTGTTAAAGTCCATTAATAGTTTGTGCACATATGGAGATTGCTCATGACCCCAAAGATTTGGAACACAAAGGTCACATGTTCTTTACTTCCAAGTGCCATGAATCCCATTGTTTAATACCTAACTGGTGTGCTCTGTCCTATGAGACTGAAAACTAAGGGAACATTTAATCTAGTTACTATGTGGATATTTTTGTATGGTGGGTTAGTGGGGTCAGAAGGAGGTGGTGACTCCAAAAGACAGTCACTCAACAACCAGTAAAAAGAAATAATGGAGAGAAAAGTGAAAGTGGTTCTAAGTGGCAAGTGTTTTCTGTTAGGCAATAAGGAAAGAATATAAATAAATAAATTCTGAAGTCTTAAACATTTCAAAACTCACCTAGAATAGTAGAATGACGTGAACTATTTTGATTGCATTATTAAACATTAGCTGTAGATGTCCATGAAAAGTGCCAAGTCTTCTCTGATACTGTCTTAGGTTATTCAGTTGGTTTAGGGTAGCAGCAGCAGCAACAACAACCACAAACATTTATTGCCTGCTTATCCTGGGCCTGGTGCTTTTCTAAGTGCTATATATGTATTTTTATTTTAATACTCAAAACAACCCTGTAAAATAGTTATTAGTATAATTTCAATTTTACAGATTAAGAAATTGAAACACAAAGAAGTTAAGTAGCTTTTACGAGGGCACACAGATAATTGGCACAAAGCTTGGCTTTTGATTTATGCACTTGACTTCATGTTCCTAATATGTAAGCTATGATATTTCGCCAGAGGCATTAATCTGGTTGATGGAGAGTTATGGACTTCAGAGTTAGCCCAGGTGGTTGTGCATGCAGCATGACTGTAATATCACTGGGTATATCCCTTAATAATTGTCATTCCACAGAATGCTCAATTCTCCCTCACTTAGACATGTAGAGTCTGCTATTACTCAAAGTTTGTCAGCGATTATCACTTTGAGAATAGGATGGTCTGTAAATCATGGCGGTGGATTTTAATGAAGAGAGAAAGCCTCAAAGACTCAATCCAAAGCTTAATACACCACAGCAAAATATGGCAGGAGGCTTCTCTGTCTAGAGACTTAGTCATCCAAGAGAACTATTGTTTCCTACTTAGGAATGCTAACCGGTAACTGACTTAGGATACCTGCCATTTGCATTGCTATTGTGGAAAGTTACCAAGTTCTTTGTGCCTGAAGCCAAGCTTGTGGCTTCTGCTGGTCTCCCTTGTGCCCAGATAACTGTGGTTACATGCAAGACAAGGCTCTGCAACAATTCAAGTTTCTCCTAGGAGGTTAGGGGACAAAGGAGAGGACATATGCCTTGGCTGAGAAAAACGAGATCCCAAGATTCCTCATAGAGACAATTTGCAGAATAAACATTATTTATGGCTTTTCCTTTTCATAGGTTGAAGAGTTCTGAATATCGTAACAAACTGAAACAATAACAAATGGCAATAGAAATTTTAAAAAATAGAAATAAAATGACAAAAGAACAAAAAATCAGAAAAGAAAAACTCACTTTGCATCACAATCGGTTTGTAAATAGAAGATATTTACATGGATACATAAATATTAAACATATATTTTACTTTGGGTACTCTAATTCATTACAAACAAACATATTTAACAATATTGAGAGAAATATGAAATAAAAATGATGGAGTTTACTTGAGGTTTTGTTTTGAGGTTTAGAATTATAACCTAATTTAGCACTTAGGTTATAACTTTAGCTCTAAAGTCATTATATAAGCTATTATGAAGTTTTGAGAAAATCACTTAAAATATAATTGTAAATCTCCAAGAAAGAAATAAGCTGTTCATCTTATCAATTCAAGTGATATTTGTGAATTTAGTAGATTAAAACAAAGGAAGGGCCTATATAAATAACAATTTCTTTTTTTTGTCTTTTAGATTAGCCCTGAGCTAAAATCTGTTGCCAATCTTTTTTTTTCCTTCTTCTCCCCAAAGGCCCCTAGCACATAGTTCTATATTCTATTTGTAGGTCCTTCTAGTTCTGCTATGTGGGACACCGCCTCAACATGGCTTGATGAGCAGTACTAGGTCCACACCCAGGATCTGAATTGGAGAAACCCTGAGCCACCAAAGCCGAGTGCACAGACTTAACCACTCTGCCACGGGGCTGGCCCCTAAATAACAATTTCTATTGTTCATTTAGTGTCTGTTGACTGCCACACATTATAATCATCTTCCTAACTCTCCCAAGAATTCCAAGATGGCATTATCCACTCAATTTTACAGATACAAAAACAGAGACCCAGAGATATAAAGTCACTTCCTCAAGATTACAGTCAAGTAATTGTCAGAGCCAAGATTCAAACTCAGACTCATCTGACTCCATACCATTAGTATTGGTAAAATGACATACTAAATATAGATAGGAAGAAGAATCATTGATTAGTTCTAAAAACAAAACATTTTACTATAAGACAACAGGACTGAAGGTATATTTTCACTCAGATGAAGAATTTCTCATGCAACTTGTCTCAGATGGCATAGCCTGTGAGAATAAAGCTAAGCAAAAGCCAAATAGACAAAACAGAGGTGGGGGGGATGCAGAAAAAGTGAAATCTTGAGCTAACCAAAGGGTAATTGTTACATCACACCTATGACAAGTCACATTCAACCAAAGAAAGAATGTTAGGATGGAAGAATGTTCTTCCTCAGGATCTTGAGCATAGAATGGGGACTGGAATATAGGAATACTCAAAATCTGTTATTTTCCTGTTGTTATTGTTGCCATTGCTGCTGTTATTGTTAATGTTTTCGGAGATGATTGCAACAAGGGAATAAGAAAGATGAGCATATGTTATTACATCTCTTTTTGTTTTTTTTTTCTTTTTGTCTGCATTCACAATACATTGAGTTAAAAGAGCGCTTTTTAAAAAAGTGCTTGTTGTTGAATATTTAATTCAGTTTAATCATGGAGTGAGAGCATATGAATAATTTCAAAAAGGATTTTTGATGAATTACTCCAGCTAGTTCAAAAGACGAGGAGATAGTGGGGTGGAAAGGGTGGCCCATCCCTGACTTTCATTACTTAAAAAGTGCCATCTTGGGCTGGACAGCATGTGATATAGAATAATCGATGAGCTATGATCTCTGGCTCTTCTTTCAGACAAAATTTTTTGTGAGCATGTGTACACACAGACACCCACTCAGGGACTTTCTTATCACTCTATTTAGTATACAATCAAAAACTTTCTGAAAGTTTTAGTGCAGCCAGACAAAATATGGTAGAAAGAAGACAACCAGATGACCACACGTTATAGAGTCAGAGAACCTCTATTTGAATGGCATCTCTCCCTATTTATTATTTATTACCAGCTTTATTACTCTAAGTAGTTTCTTACACTATAAAATAGTTATAATACCTCCCTCACATAGTTGTTTTGAGGATTAAATGAGATAACATGTATAAAATAGCTAGTAAAATACCTGGAATCAGAATTAGCAGTAAATGGCATATAATACAACAAAGTTCTTTTGATTGTTGGCTGCTGAAGGGAACTCAATTTCTTTTGCTACCACTACCTCTGTTTCTCCCTTCAAGAATGAGTCAGACAAATTCAAATGACTCCATTTCTCAGAAGAATGGCTACAATTTGTGGGCACAAATGAGACTGTACTTTTCCAGTTAGAATTTTTAATTAAAGATGAAGCTCACAGCTCTGGTGCAAAGGGTCCCTGTTCTCTTCCTTCCTTCCATGTGGCAGGAAGGAACAGTGTCAACATTTCAGATGTCAAGAAAAAGTGAGAATAAAACTTTGGCCACTGAAAATGTCCTCCTTTGAAATTTCTTGTCCCTGTTTTTCCATTACCTCACTCTTTTCAGGAAGTCTTTCCAGTGCCCTGTCTGTGTTTCATCCTCCTATGCTGGTTCATCTTTCCTCTGCCCATTCCTATACGTAAAGTGTCCCCAACTATGTTTTTCACAAAAGAAAAGTGTCCATGGTCAAATATATTTAGGAGAGACTGCTTTAGATAAACTTACATAATGTTGTGTGCCTCAGCCTGGCTTTACACAGTTATAGCAAATGGCAGTGAGTTTGAAGTTACTCACAGACAAGTTACGGGGAGCACAACTACTCTGTTTTGTCACTGAGGTGCAGAACTAGGCCCTGTAAGAATTCACATGGCTGGAGGTAGGCTTTTGACATTCTCTGGTGAGAATTAAAGCACCTAACAAGAGCATGACCCTGAATAGCAAGTCATTTTATCTCCTCCCAGAATTTAACCAAGAGAGTTATGTTAAATACAGAGATGGGCAAGATTTTTCCTAGCAATGTTCATGAATCTGATAGTATCAGGAAAACAATTGTTTCAACAAAATTTTTCAACAGTTGATTTTGTTTACTGAGGAAAAAAAATTGAACAGCTGGAACAAAGTATCTAATTTTTAAAATTAAAAAGATAGCCATAATTAACAAGGAAAAAATAAAGCACACATTTAGTTTTGAATAAAGTCTATTTCTATGAACAGAGATGATTAATACCTTTTGCAGGAAATCCTTATCACTAACCTCATAATTTATAGATAACATTATCAGTTGCACTATTTTATATACCATTTCATACAATTCTCAAGTTTTAGAACACCTTGAGATATGTACTACAGTGATGAAATTTTAATGAGATGTGTTTTCCTCCATGTCTCCTGACATTTATTTTTATCCACCCTTTTTTGGCTTCCTACACAGTTTTTCAGATCCAAACTGAGTCACCATAATTTAAGACAATGTCAAAGTCTCCCTACTCTGCTCTATTTGCTTCAGACCTAGTGCTTAATACCCTTGGAAAACCGGCAGAGTTTAAGGTGAAATCTATAGATGTTGACAGGGATTAATCAATGTGATCTCTAAGAAGTAGATGGCCGACTTGCCCAAAGTCATTTTTTTTTTTTCCTTCTGAAGTGCAAGACACTTCCATTCACCGTTATAATCAATAGTCTTCCTAAGTGATGCAACCATGTCACTGGAGCAGGTACAAATGAGCCCATCCAGTGATATCATTTATTTGGGGTTGTAGATATCCATTTCCAAATGTCCTTAAATGCCACCACCATCATGACCAAAACCTGAAGAAAGGAAACATGAAAGATACATTAGAAAATATAAAAAAAAAAGTTTGCAATAAATGCTGCTTCTTTTTTTATTAAACTTTGATTCACTCAGTTGTGAGAATGAGCCTGCCAGATGAAAGTTTACGCTTTCAGATACAGAGAATAATAGGAGAAAGTCCTCTTGGTCAGAGGGGCTATTAGTTGGTAGGGAGAAAAGCCTCAGGCTTGATTTGAGGATGGGGAATAGCTACACTGTTGTTGTGATTTTCTCCATTGCTGGGAAACATTTTGCTTTCTCTGATATTGTTTGGTAGATATTCTTTTTAAAAAATAACCTTGTTTCTTAAAGTGCAATGAAGTTATTTGTCCTTCGAGCAAATTTTTGAATCTATAATTTTTCAATAAGACATGTTTAAAAGAAACAAGATTAGAAGGTATAGTTTATTAAAACTATTCCTATGTTTTTATATTTATCCAAATTGGATACACATATACAACATTTAAAGGATTTGTACTGTTTTTTATTCACTAATATATGAAGCTGACAGGCTTGGTAGGTTTCCACATGGCTAACACATTCTATTCTTACGCATTTGTATGTTCACCCATTTATTTATAATTGTGTGTTATATCCCTGGGCTAATGTATACAGAAACCATTGACACAATCTCTATGGGAAGAAAGATATACAAACCCAAACACATCCATATATGGTAAGTGTGTGTACAAGGTGAGGAGGGGTCAGGAGGAACAGGACCTAACCCTGGGAGAAAGTAGAAAAATCAGAGAATGAATCCTAAATGAGATGACGCAGACCAGGACATGAAGAACCAAAGGGAGTTAGAAAGAACTAGATTAGTGTTCTACAGGGAATAAAATTGAGTGTGCAAAAGGATCTTTGACAAGAAGTCTTCCCATTCCATTCCTTACTGGATTAATACAATTATGACTTTACCTCTCATGTCAAACCCCAATCCATTCTTCCAAAAGCTAATGGAATAATTTTTCAAAAATCAAACCTGATAATGTCACTATCATGGTTCCAAATTTGCGAGAGCTCACCATAGACACTAGGAGAAAATGTCTTTATAAGTCCTGTTATGATTTTGACCCATGTTCTATTAACCCATTTTGTAGACAGCTTTTATAGACTTGAAATTTCATTTAATGACATTAACTTACGTTGATAGACTTTAAAGAAATATTTCTTTAAATCTAATAGCTGCACTTATTGTAGGAATGTTGAACCCAAATATTTCTATGAATCCAACAGCTGTATTTACTAGAGGAATGTGACGACATTGTACATTACATTACGTGGTGTTCTTTTTCTATGAGGATTCTTGAAAGAAATCTTTCTCTGATCTCAGAGTCAGAAATAGCTGTGTTTCTTCAGAGGAACTGTTTGACTTCCTCTTATGTGCTTTCTGAATCATGTAACTATCAGTTTGCCTATTTGGTCTGATGGAAACCAAATTCTAAGATTAGAATCCAGAATATACTATTATCCATTCGGAAGTGTTTAAGGTATTAAGGTATTTTTTTAAAAAAAAAACTAGTATTATTTGCCTTTATCTTATTTCCCCATCTCAATTTCACTTGACCTAATTTTTTCCTCATCTATTTTGTTTTATTTCATATAAGTATAGTGTAAGAGTCTTTGAAATTTACATTAAATCTTCTCAAACAAGATATTACTCGAGGAAAAGAGGGGAAGAGAAGGGAGGGGAGAAAGAAACGTACACAGTTCTCCCAACTTTATAACTTTTAAAGGATTAAACTGAAGGAGGAAGAGAAAAAACTATCCCCTGCACCCAAGTTATTCATGTAAATACTGGGCTTCTCCTCTCTGTTTCTGAAACATATCTTTTATAAGACAACTTTTAAAAAGCATAGAGATGTCTGGACTTAGCAGATTGACTGAAAGAGACCTCTATCTATTCAAAATTTCTTGGGAGGACCACAAATCCTCTATTCTCAGTCCAAATGATTCTGTAGTTGCTCACTCGCCACACCAAAGATTCAGAGGAAATCATGTAATTTGGTCCTAGCCAATTAGAACAACCCAACTTCCAATCAAAATGATTGATTTAGAAATAGACTCAGGACCCAAAGCTGGCCAGTCAGAGCCCACTGTTAGACTTTTATGGGAATTCTATTGCAAATGACGAGAATGAGAGAAGCCTAGAGCAGCTGGTGGTTCTTGTGCTTCCATTTACAGAAGCCTTAGAATTAGGCCACCACTGGAAGACGGTTGAAAAGGGCTGAAAACAGTAAAAGAAAGAAACTTAAACTAATGCAATTAGACATTCTAGTTACATACGCCAATGATTTTCTTTATTGCTTAAAATTGTTTCAATCGGATCTTTGTCATTTGCAAATTCAACTGTACAGCTAACAAAACTCATATGTAGTTCATTGGTTCAAGCAGAGGAAAAGGTCTTAGAACCTAATACTATTAATAATGATACCCAATGTTTAGAAGATGTTTTCTCCCCTGTATTCTCAATGAACATACTGTCTTTCACGTTTTTGCTATAGAGACTTGCACATGCCTTTTTCACTCTTATCTATAGTATAAGTGGTTTTAAATCAGTTTGTCTGTAATTCTGCTATCTTCTATCCATGTATCTAGTCCATGAAAAGAACAAAAAAGTAACATTGCCTTTTGAAGTATATTAAAGACATTCATTTGAAACACTAATTAAACTGGCACTTCAGCAAAAGATAAGGTAGCCAACCCTCAAATAACCAGAAACCTGATGTGCCAATGTTATTGCAAGGATAAAACCAAACCCGCTGTGTTAAAATATACAATTTCTGAAAGTGTGAACTATAAATATGCCTATTTGATGTCATCTCTATTTGTATTTCTCTGATACCACTAACCAAATTTAAGATCTGACTCCAAAATTTTACTCTTTAAGGGTCATGATCAGTGACAAAAACCATAGAATTTCAAAATTCGTTTTAGGAATCATCCTACCTTAAATTTCTAGACGTTGTATACTAAATATAAATAAAATGAAAGAAGTAGAAACTAATTCTGGATTATAAACACAGGTTTTTCTGATATCCTGTATTTTTCTTTTTGAATTAAAAATATAGAGATGCTGTTTTGCATCTATCTAGGTGGGAGCTGGAAGGCAGGAATATACCATATCTAATTGATAATTAAAGTTCTTTCCATCTAATAAGGTTATTAAGAAGAAAAAATATATGTGTGAGGAAATATGAATGGAGCTATACTTTTCATTTTAATTGGGTAATATAAAAATTAAATTATTTTTCCTGATTCTTTTATTCCTCCCTTATTCCATCTACTCAACCTCTTTACTTTAAGCATTATACTAGATCTTTCAGATTGGAACAAAGAGTAGTAAAATAATTGATAATTTCAAGGGACACACGTGAGTTAAATGAGTAATTTACAACTCAGAGATTTGTAATTTACACTGAGGGTAGACATCAATAATGTTTTATTATTATGAGTGATTTTCAAGGTCATACTGAATCACTCCCTGATACCTGCCTCAATACGTCCATGCCCATTTCTCTCTTCAAAACTGACACAACCTGTTAACTTGAATGTCTCCTTTTAATATCCCAGTTCCTTAGACCTAGGCTATTCTCCTTTCCGAGCACTGTTATCTTTTATTCTTCCTATCTGCCACCTATATGCTCAGAAAGCCCTTCAATTGCACTCAACAATTATCTTATTATATAATTAGGCCCTTAAAGCAGACACTTTCCATAATATGACTCATTAATACTTCCAGCTATGGTTTTGCTTATCAGGTGTAACATTTATATTACTACAGAGGGTATAATTATTAAATGAGGCTTACAGTAATAATGGATTTTACCCAGCACCAAACTATACTAATGATTCAAAGGATTCAGGTAAGCATCAGGAAGAGATGGAATATTCTTTCTTTGGAGGAGCCCAAAATGTCCATTTTCTAGTGAATTGTGATAAATTTTGCTTTTGGATTCACAGATGGATTTTTGAGAGTTTTGGCACTCCTGCATTTTATACAGTGTTAATTCTGCAAATAGAAAAATGCTCACTTTACCCCCTACTCTCCAGCCAACCATGCTTGTTGTTTATTTACAATAAGCAATAGAGATCATAAACACGTTTATAAGACAAGCTGGTAGAGGTCATTCATCACCCATCTCCTCTTGTCCAGGTAGGAAGGGAATAGATTGTAGCTCTGTGTTTAGCTCTAATTGCCTAAGCACATAACATAAAGCCTAGAAGATAACAATATTATATGGGATTAATAACAATGTTATATGTGCAGCACCAACCCTATACTATGCAGTGTGCCATAAATAGAGGCTCACTGACAGCTAAAGGATGGCCCCTTATCTTTATAGAACTCATAGTCTAGTGGAAACAATAAATAAATAAACAGTACAG
Source organism: Equus caballus (assembly GCF_041296265.1). Lineage (NCBI taxonomy): Eukaryota > Metazoa > Chordata > Mammalia > Perissodactyla > Equidae > Equus > Equus caballus. The sequence continues at coordinate 21,009,533 of NC_091715.1, read as the reverse complement.
TACATTTGTGATGATTGCTAAAATGTACGCCAAGATATTAATATAACAAAGATGAGGGATCCCTAAATGAGACTGAGAAATTAATGGCACTACCTTGAAGAGAGGGTACTTGAAACGGAGTCTTGAAAGGTAATAATGACTTGGCTAAGAAGAGAAGGGAAGATAGTCATTCCAGGCTCAGAAAATATTAAGGGAAAGAAAACAATATGTGAATAAACCAAGTGATTTATGGTGTAAATAGTCTGTTAAGATGAGAGCAGGAGTTTGTGAGAGTGATAGAAGAAGAAACCAATGAAGGCAGTAGGGCCTGGATTAAGGATTTTATTTTCATCTTTGAATCTAGTGGTAACCAGTGAAAAATTTTAAGTTCAGAAGGGACATATTATACCTATGTTTTTATTTACTCTTTTATTATTTTCTATTCAACATTCATTTATACTTTCAACAAATATTTATTGAGAGCCAAGCACTGTCATAGAAGCTGATTTTACACATATGAGTGAATGGGACAAAGTCCCTTCTCTTTTTGACTTTATAGATAAGTGGATGAGGAGAAACAATTAAAAAGTAGCAAATATTCATTATTATAACATATGACTTTTGTGACAAGCATAGCTAGGGATCTCTGAGAATAAAAATTCCAGGTGGGAGCTACTTAGGAGAGTTTATCAGTGAAGGCCTCTCTGGAAGTTGCATCAAAATTGTTACATAAAAGATGAGAGGACTGGTCTCTGGTGACTCCACATGACAGGCAAAGAGAACTTCATGAACTTCTAATGAAGGAAATAATTTGGTATATTTAAGGAACACATAGAAGCTAGGAGCAAAGTTAGGAATAAGTTGGGAAGTATTATAATAATTCAAGTGAGAAAGGGTCATGAGGATATTGATAATAAGAGCTAACATTTCTTGAACTGATACTTAGTTTGAACCACATATACAATTGCTAGTATACAACTATCTGACTTACCAAAATGGCAATTTCATATGGTTCAACCAGTATATTAGATATCACACTAAGAACTTGAATATACAATTCATTTAATATTCATGAAAATCATATGAAGAGATTATTGCTCATATTTTTATAATGAGAAAACTAAGGCTTATTGAAATTAAGTGATTTTCCCTGAGACACGTGGCTAGTAAGAGGATGAATAAGTCAAGTCCCAGCAAGGAACAGCTGGCATATTCACACAGAATGATGTGAGGAAATATTAATACAGGGACTATTTACAGACCTGTTGATACAGTTTAGGGAAACCAAAAGGGATGGTGCATTCATCCAGGAATAGCACCAACCACAAGCTATCACCACTACAAGGCCTGAAGGGGCAAGCAGAATATTACCCAGAAAAGTAACTATGTATAAACGATGACCTGACAAGAGTTGTTACCTGACAAGGGCTGTGGCGTTTGGTAGAGACATGTAGCCAATCTATGGAGACTCAGTAAGGAGAGAAATGAGCTAATAAATATCCCAGAGTTGACTCTCCATGGAGCTCTAGTCTCCTTCCTGAGCTTCCCATTGGAGGAACGAGATGGGAATGAGAAGTTAGAGGGCAGTTAGAGGACCTGTGGATATAGTCCATAAAGATACATCTCACAGGGCACAGAGCAAAGTAGAGAAGGTGAGGGTGGCCCTGGAGGGGATTGGGAAACAAGATATCCAACATTTTCATGGAGCCAGGTATTGAGTTGAGCTATGGTAAAAAGCACAATTCAATATATTGCTTGGTGGTCTGAACTAAAATAGCAGAAGTACAGATTGTAAGGGAGGAGTAAATAGAAAAACTAATAGAGGAACAATCTGCAGAAATTTGTAGGAGATGAGAAAAAGAAGGAATCTAGAGTGAATCCACAGCCTTTGGCTTGGATGATTGAGAAGATAGTGATGGCTTTAAGTGAAATAAGGACAAGTGGAAGAAGAGACAAAAGTCCAATTTGGAGAATATTCAGTTGTAATGTCTATGGATCATACAGCCTAGTGTATAGATAGGTGATAGATATAGAGATATGACATTTTGGAGACAATTTTGAATTAGAGATTAAAATTTGGAAGTTATTAGCATAAAGTTTTGGTCGTTGAGATGTGAGATTTGTTTGTAGATGCTCGTGATAAATATATAGAAAGAAATCTATAGAGAACCAAGGCAGAGGCAAAGGTTTACAAAGCTTTGAGCAAGGTGATAAATATACAGACAGAATCAGAAAATTGTAACCCTATATCTGAATAGGTTAGTAAACATTTAATTATAACATAAAAGCTAAAGGCAAAGAAAGTATCAAAAATAACAGTAACTGCTTCAATTTGGTAACAAACTCACAACACAACAAAGGATAATTTGTGACAAGAAAAACAAAAAATTGTAAGAGGAAAAGGCTGGAACCTGCGTAGGCTAATAGAGATAAGATGCTAGCAGCAGAAAAAGGACTATCTCATCTATGAGATCTTTTATACAAAAGATCATGGTAACCACTAAGCAAAAAATTAGAGCAGAGTCACAAATCATAAATAAAGAGGAAACTGAGAAGAAAAACATCCCAGAAAACCACCAAACTTAAATGGCAGACAGAAATACAAGGCAAAAGAAACAATGGAAATATAGAACAACCAGAAAACAAGAGATAAAATGGTGGTATTAAGCCCTCATATATCAATAATCACTCTAAATGTAAATGGATTGAATCCACCAATAAAAAGACACCAAGTGGCTGGATGGATTAAAAAACAAGACCCAACAATATGCTTCCTCCTGGAGACCCATCTCAGCTCTAAAGACAAATATAGGATCAGACTGAATGGGTGGAAGATGATACTCCAAGCAAATAACAATCAAAAGAAAGTGGGTGTACCCATACTTATATCAGACAAAATAGACTTCAAGCCAAAAAAAGATAAGAGACAAAGAGAGGCAGTACATAATGATAAAAGGGACATTCCGCCAAGAAGACATAACACTTACTAATATATATGCACCTAACATAGGAGCACCAAAGCATATAAAGCAACTATTAATAGACCTAAGGGGAGAAATTGACAGCAACACAATAATAGTAGGGGACTTTAACACCCCACTTACGTCAATGGATACATCATCCAGACAGAAAGTCAAGAAGGAAACAGTGGCCTTAAATGAAACATTAAACCAGATCGACTTAATAGATATAAATACAACATTTCATCCAAAAGTAGCAGACTGCATATTCTTCTCAAGTGCACATGGAACATTCTCAAAGATAGACTATACATTGGGAAACAAAACAAGCCTCAATAAATTTAAGAAGATTGAAATCATATCAAGCATCTTTTCTGACCACAATGGTATGAAACCAGAAACCAGCTACAAGAAGAAAGCTGGAGAACTCACAAATATGTGGAGAACCAAGATAGGAAAACTAGCCTGCACTAATTTGTAGGAGGCAAATTAAGGAGGGAATCCACTAAAAATCATTGTTCAATTGGATAATTTTAAATAAATAAACAGGATAAAATAGTATTGCGAAAAAGAAGCGAGGAGAGAATTATTGAATTGATGGTTTGCTTTTCTTCTAATTCTAGAAAAATGTAATTCTATAGTAAATAGAATCAGTTAAAAGAATGCATCTAATACAAACACTATTGGAATTTGCATGCTCTTTGATCCTGATACCCTAACATTGAGATGGAAAGTTTAGACTAACCAGGGAAGTGAATGCAGGGGCCAAGTGTAACAGACTGACAAGGGGTCTTATCACAGTATGGGTGAGACAACCAAGGAAAGGTCCACCAAAGCTCAGGTGTAGGCTGTGGTCAGGACTTGTAAGAGCAGAGTACCTAAAAAACATTCAATAAATAAGAAAAGCTGTATAATATGAAGATAATTTGGTAAATTCTTTAAACATTTGCATATATCTCATTACATAATATTTAATACTCTATCGATTAAATGGAAGTACCATGTTTAAAAATGATATTACAGAGGTGAACTTAGAATAGGTACACTTTCTAAGGAAATTAGCTTTGAACTTATTTGATGAAAGACACTTAAATAACAAAATGCTATTATTATGGTCTTTTTACCTAGGATATAATAAAAATTCAAATGCACAAGTATTGTTGTATATTAAGAGTGCTATTGGACTAGATCCCAGAGAGTGATATTTCATGCTTATTATTACTGATGAGTAACACTATTATTTTTTCCAATTAGCTGGAAAGCATTATGAAACAGTTAACAGAGTGACTAATTTTAGACTACAAAGAACATTTCTGACCAATCTAACGTATATTCAATAGCACTAAATATAACTTCTTAAAATAGATCTATTTGGTGCCTAGATAGAAAAGAAGCTATGTGTTGCGTTCCAACAAAACTCCCTACAATTCAAAGATACAATTAAGACCTTCCTCTCTATCAAAGACTATAATTGGCCATTACACTAAATACTCAGGACTTTGTTTTGAAAAGCAATTGCTTGAAAAAATACATTTCATTTCCAAGACTAGTTTCTCATTTTCATATTTCTAATTGCAATCGTGGTTGTTTTTCATTTGCCCTTTAACAGAGAGACATAACTACCCTAAGATACAAATATAAATGGCCATTTTTATTTTCACTTATAATAGTTCTTCCCCAAGCTAATAAAGTACATGGAGTACTTTTATGAGGGTCCTAAGTATAATTTTAAATAAAATTCAAAGGAAATAAAAATTTGGTTTAATTCACTATAATATTCAAGGTCTTTATGGTTGGATAGACATTTGCCACAGAATAATTAGGTGATGCTATAATTAATATCAATACTTGGGGAGGCATAAAAAGAACTCATACTTTGCCAAGATTCATTTTTATTAATGTTGAGTCTTTTACATTATATCATTGTTCAGCTAATATTCATTACCTACTCTGCCTCTACCTCCAAGGAAGGACTATACTTCTCTGTCCATTGATTTTGGGCATGAAAAATTGACTTGCTTTGAACAATGGAAATTAAACAGAAGTAACAGTGTGTGAATTCCAAATCAAAGACTAAAGGGGCTTCACAAATTTCTGTCTGCCTATCTGGGAGCTTATGATTAAAAGCAGGAGAAAACTAGTCCCCACGTAGCCACTGCCCCTTCAACCTGAGCTCAGAATGAGACCCATAGAGAAAACCTGAACTCCATTTGTAGCCTGAAGCAGAGTCCTCCAGATGAACTACAGACCTGCAGCTTGAAACAAAACTCATACACCAATACTTAGATAAAAAAATGAGAAATAAAGTGTTGTGGTAACCTACTGAGTTTGAGGGTATTTTGTTACGGAGCAATATAGAAATTTATGGCTAAGACAATAGGAGAAAAACAATTTATAATTCCTTACAATTCAGAATGGTTTAATGAAATTCTATAGACTGAGTAAAAATACATTAAACATTTATCAACTTTGAAGAAGATTTTTAAAAAAAAACATTTTTAACCAATTTACACGAATAAAGTCTCATAATTGCTAGTGGTAAGCAAAAAGCAGAACATTTATTTGTATGTCTTATTTTTCAATTACAGTCTTTGGCAAAGTCTTCTAGATACTCCTATAAATGTAAATACTGTGCCAACTATCTAAAAAGGCAAGACACATTTTTACTAGTATAAAGTGCCTTACTTCTTCAAAAGATAGCGCTGAGACTAAATTTGAAAGCTTTTCCTTGAGTACTTTTTAGTTCTTTATTGTTCCCTTTTTAGATAGTGTATTAGTTTCTTATTGCTACTGTAACAAGTTCCCACAAACTTTCTGGCTTAAAGCAACACAAATTTGTTATTTTATCATTAGGTAGTTCAGAAGTCTTAAATCTGTCTTACTGGGCTAAAATCAAGGAGTCAGCAGGGCTGCATGCCTTTCTGAAGGTTCTAGGGCAAATCCATTTCCTTGCCTTTTTTAACTTCTGGAGGTCACCTATATTTCTTGGCTCATGGCCCTCTTACTACATTTTTAAAGCCAGAAATATTGGGCCAAGTCTATCTCCCAATGCCGCCTGTCTGGTTCTCCCTATTCCACTTTCCTCTTCCACTTATAAGGATCCTTGTGATTACACTGAGGTCACTAGAATAACCGGGATAATCTCCCATCTTAAGGTGACCTGATAAGCAATCTTAATTCCATTTTCACATTCAATTCTCCTTTACCATATAACTTAACATATTCACAGATTCTGTGGATTAGGATGTGGACATCTTTGCAGGCTTATTATTCTGCCTACAACAGATGATATCATTGAAAGTTGATTGTGCTAATAATGATGTTAGAACAAGATATTGCTTTATATACACATGCACACACACATATATTGCAGTACAGCACATTGAGTCACATCACATAATCTACAATAGCCTTCCTAGTATTGCCTCATCTGTTTTAAAGCTGCATACATTTAGGGCAAAATATCAAAGGTTTCTAAGCTTTAATTTCTCATCTGTATAATTGGGAATAACGGTATAACCTACATCATTATTTTTTGTTAGGATTAAACGCAATCATATATATAAGCATCTGATATACATTGACTAATAAATAATGTCTGTTATATTTATTATTATACTAAATATTTGTGTCTTCTTCTATAGCTCTAGATTAGGTATTATGCCTACTTATAATAATTAGGTTGTTCTTTGATATTATATTTAATACTATTTCTGGCGGTGGAATTTCTGGTTGTATATGAAGAGCATACAAGCCAAAAAGTAAAGCTCATAAGATTTATACACTGAATCTACATTAACCTGCATCATCATAGGATCAAATCTGAATGCCTACTCATTTAACATTACCAATATTACTTTCCAGTTACATTTGTCTCTATCTAATCTCAAAACAGATATCTAGTGTTAAAGTATTGATAAACTGAAACCACATTTTATTGATCTGAAAACAAATACAAATAAGATTTTTGAGGTTCTAATGTTGCTTGGTAATAATAACACATTCTTTACAGAAGAATGAATTGAAATTCAATTCCAAATTAAAGTATAATTACATCTACAGCATTATTAAGGTATCGATCTTGGTTAATGACAATTTCCTTAAGATAAAATCTGACCATTTGTTTTCCTGACCTGTGTGATGCAGAGATTCCTTTAGTATGCTCAGAGACTCAGGTAAAACATACTCTTCACAGCAGCATAGAATTGGAGAGTTAAGTATCTCTAGAGAGTGTTATTCTTTTATTCTTTCTTTGTAAATAAAATTTTAGATAGAGTAAATCCTTTAGCATTACACATTTCAGGATTCCATGCTGAGTGTTTTACAAAATTCTTATCTGTAAGAAATCTCTATTTTAGGCAACCTGTGCTTAAAGTTGAAGAGAATTAAGTGGGATTATATACTTTTTTATCCCTAAAAGTTGACAAAATACACTTCGCAAGCATTTTAAGGGCCATTGAGGAGTGCAGGTATCAGAAGAAGGGTAGTAAGAAAACCTTTTGGGCGATGATTCTATTAGCCTAAATTTTCTAGCCTCAAATAATTAGTACTTCGTCTAAAATCCTTTTGTGTATATTGTTAATAAACAGCTCAAATATAACAACACAACAACTGTGTTAAGATGGAGGCTTTCACTGGACTATTATGATTATCACAATATTAATACTTTGAAGATATTTTCATGATATATATACACCCACGGCAATAGATTGAGAAAATGAGAGGAAAACAGAAAAAAACCATAAAGAAATCTGTTAAGCATGTGGATAGGTAGTAATCGATTTATCAGAATGATTAGATTGCAGAACTCTTTCCTTACTGGGCTCAACGGCAGAGTCTTACTGTTCAGGAAAGAGACTAGGAGAGTCCTTAGGGGAATTGACCAGTTCAAAAGGAAAGACCCAAAGACACTGCCACCAGGATTTCCCTAAGAAATTTCTATTTGTATGAACCTAAGATAAAGCTTAGATTTGTCAAGCTCCTTCCACATGCTTGGTGTTTTAGTCTCCCAATTATAATTATAGGCAGATGCCCAAGTATTTTCCAAAGGTTTCAGGCATAGAATACAATAACTGAGAAGAAGAAAGAGGAGGAGGAGGAAGATAAAAAATAAAAACAATAACAAAGAATAAAACAGAAAAAATATAACTTGAGCAGACACTATAAAAGGAGAATAAAATTTCAATATCTACAGAGAGATATGAGAAAATATTACATCCATGACATTAGATCAGAATGTTATAAAAAAAAACCTTCAGAAAACAATAAAAGAGTTTTTAAGTTACTATTTCTCAGCTCCAAACCCATCCTTGTATAGTCTGCTTTGTGATGCTGGAACAGGACCTGTAAACCCTATTTCTACTTTGCCAGCTTCTCCCTGTTAGGCTTTGTCACTAGGGAGTATGAGAGGGACACTGTGAGGCTGGAGCAAGGACAAAGAACTTATTATTATTCCCGTTTGCTTCTCAACAATGCTTCTTCATCCCAGAAGCATCACTGTCTTCTAACAGTAGCAGCTAAATACAGTTTGCAGTTTTTTCCAGCACTGGCAAAACTAGCTTCATCACGCCCTCCCCCATCAGAGATATCAGTACTAGTCCACTAGAGCCCCTCCTCCAAGGTCTAAGACAGGCCCAGAGGACCCTTCCTCTGAACTCAGAGACACCAGCACCAATTGTGTAGTGTCTCCTCAGAGATCAGCGTATCAGCACCACAAGACACCTCCTGTACACTTTAGGTTTTAATTATTTCATCCTCTTACCTTCGTTCGTTTAGGCCTGGGATAGCAGCCACTTCCTGCAGTCACTAACTTTGTGAGTTTTCTACCTTTTCAGTTACCTAGTCAACAAACTTATGGCTAATTTTTTTGCACTAAATTCTCTCTATTCAGAAAAGGGTATAATTTCTGTCTTCTCAAAGGACTCTGTCTGACACTTCATAATAGGAAAAATGAAAATATCACTGGACAAGTTGGAAGATAAAATTAGGCAAATCTCTAGGAGTAGAACAGAAGACAAAGAAAAAGTAGGAAATTAGCAGATTGTTCCAGGAAGACAAATGGCTGAAAAATAAGCTTCCTTGAAAGAGAAAACAGGGAAAGTACATGGGAGGAAATAAGCAAATATTACAAGAGAATTTTCCAGAACTCAAGTACATGAATTTCCAAATTAAAAGAATCCACTGAGTGCCCAGCACAATACATGAAAACAGACTCCTCCCAAATAACATCATTATGAAATTTCAGAACATTGGAGACAAAAAGAAGTTCCTATAAGATTCCAAAGAGGAAAAACAGATGTCACATACAAAGTATCTATAGTCAGAATGGCTTTGGACACCTCAACGGTGACACACGAACAAAAAGAGACATCGGAGCAATGTGTTAAAAATGTAGCGTAACTAATCAATCAAGCATTGAGAGGAAAATAAAGATAATTTTCCAGCAATCAAAAGTCTCAAAAATTTTCTTCCTATGTACCTTTTAAAAATAATTTAACAAAGGATGTTCCCCAGCAGCATAAACCTGTAAGTGAGAAAAGTGGAAGAAGTAGTATTCAGAAGACGGGAGCTCTGACACGGGAAATATCCAAAGGGCATTTCTAGGGTGACCATGAAGGGAGGTTACAGGGTACCAAGTGTGCCATAGGCATAAAAAGCACCAATCCAGATTAAAGCATGATACTATTTTCTCTAAATCTTGATTAAACTAAACTTTGTGCTACAACAATAATGGTGTTTGAAAGAAGGAAAACATAGGAATGACGGTGTGAAGAGTTGATCTATCACCTACCCAAAGAAGAAGACACTATGTAATAAACTTAAGCCTTAAGCATCCCTCATGTATTGTATGTGCATGTGCACACACATGTGTGTGTTTTCTCCAAATTTATCTCTATGGTTTTCAGGAGGGACAGGAAAACTTAGAACTAAGTGACAGTTATTTTTCTGCTGAAACTTGAAGTTTGATAATATTCATAAATAAAAATAGCCATATACATATCATGTTGAAATATGGAGATATAAAAATGCTAGACTGAGCAGCTGAAAGATTAAAAAATATTTGCCTCTAGGGCAGAGGAATTAGGAGGTTGGTGAGGGGTGGGGTAGTGTTGTTGTATTTTTACTTTAAACTTTGCAATCACATTTAATTTGTTAGACTATGTGTGTTGCTCAATAAAATAAAATTAATTAAGAATTAATAATGTCAATCTTATAGGTCAAATTGATTTATTTTATTAATCCTTAATGCATTTTAATTATTTTGGGGCAAAAACCATAAGTCTTTTCCACAGGTTTTTAAAATGTCCAAGTGAAAAAAGTAATTAACCATCAAAATGCTTTGTCTGCATGAAGAAAAACATAGAAATTTCCAAATGTCCAGACAAAACACTAGATGATTGACTCACACAGTATCTGATGCAAAGTGTTCTTCTAATAAAGGTTCAAGTGAATGAACAAGTAATGCCACTCTTTACTCACAGTTTTTGTTAGTGATATAGAATCCTTATGGTTTGATCGTTGTTTATGATTCAGTTCTATAGGTTATGGGAAAGTGGAAATAATGTTTGAGTGCCTAGCTACCAAATAATTCTTATTCCCAATACAGTAAGATTCATTGCATTAAAAATACACATTTATAAAGACATGAAATAGACTCATTAAGATTCATTAATTTACTCCTTTTTCAGAGAACATGGATTAAATACCCTAGTAGACATTATTCTCAGATGAAAAAGTGAAAAGTAGATCACTGTCCCTGCCTTCTGATGATTCATGATATATTGTTTAACAACAAACAAATAACTACTTACACAAGGCAACTCCAGTATCCTCGCTTCACAGGTGACAGAATTCTCACAGATTTAATAATCTGTCGAAAGTCAAATAATTTTTTAAGTGACAACATTGGGATTTGAACTTAAACTTTCCTTACTCCAAAGCATGCTTTCAGCAATCTTGTTCTCAGAAATAATTGATTTAAAGACTTATAAATTGCTAGCAGATATTCTTCTAAGATTAACTCTATGTGCATTACCATTTAACATTTTCAACAAGATTAATACAATGACGTGCATAAATACAAGTTTGATTATCCCCGCACTCCAAGAGGGTTATGTTTTACATATTTCTATGCAGAAGAATGCCATTAATGCCAACATTTGGAGCACAATGCAATTCTCATTTCCTTCACGTTTAAAACACCATTAGACAAATTTTCTAACTGTTGTAAACAATTTAGAGTAGCTTACAATTTTAGAACGTAAATGGTTCCAATGGTATATATTCCAACTACAAATTTTGTTAGTGAGAAAAAAGTCTAGTGACACTAAGTGACTAATGAAAGATCAGAGCTTATGTGAGGGCTGTTTGGGGATTAAATCCACATGTGCTAACACCTAGCCCTGTGCTATTGGGACCAGAGAGGCTGAAAAGGACCATTGAAGAATCACCATCAAGACTCTGTTTTCCAGATATTACATTGCTGGCTTTTGTTTCCTAATGATTTTCTTATAAAGTCTTTTAAAAAGTGACTGGTGAAGGCCAAAAATTACTCTATTAGAAAATATGTGTATGCAATAAGTGAGAAAATAGTAGGCATTCTAGACAAGTAAGACTTGAGTTAAAGTGGATTATTTTTCAAACTCTAATAAACTCTCTGAATACTATGCAGCATTAAGGAACAATTAATTAGCTATACATAGAGCACAAGAATAAATCATAAAATTGGGCTATTGGAAAAAATGTGAGAAGCACAGCAAGAAATATAGCATAATATCATACGTGATTGTTAAAACACACAAAAACGAACATATTCTTCAAGGATACATGCATATGTCAGGATATAACACATATAGTGAGTACTGTGGTGGTGATATGTGGAGGAGAGGAAGTGAGAGTGGATATTAGGATACATGGACAAACATCAAATAATATCTAAAGAATGGTGCCTTGCACAGCATGCTAATCTGATAAATAGCAGTAACTAAGTCCTCTGCACCTGAAGTCCAAAGGTGAATAACATACAAAACATTCTTGCTGATATCCTTTAATATATTAATATATTTCTTTTGAGGTAATTATAAATATGAGTGATAAATACGATTGTACATAATTTATAAATAGAAAAACTCTAATCATTGTAATGTTGCTATATCTTGAAAAATGACTTTATAGAAAATTTTTTCAGCCTATTGAGATATAATTGACATATAACATTGTGTAAGTTTAAGGTATACAACATGATGATTTGATATACATAAATAATGAGAAATATTTACCACTATAATGTTACTTAACACATCCTTCACCTCACATAGTTACCATTTTGTTGTTCCTGTTGTTATGGTGAGAACATTTAAGATCAACTCTCATAGCAACTTTCACAGTATTGTTCATTACTATCATCATGCTGAATGTGTAATATATCCCTGGAAATTATTCATATTATAACTGAAAGTTTGTACCTTTTGACC